>NC_092803.1:102294766-102557266 GCF_040954645.1 Diabrotica undecimpunctata
AAGTTCCTTTTCTCTAGTGGTAGATAGTTTAGAGTCCCAATGAGTATTCTTTGCAATAAAGTCCCATCCTCATATAAAACTCTCTCCTAAGGTTTCAAAGAACTCGTTATATTAACGTTATACTAAAGAATGATAGAGAAGAAAGAAGGAAACAATGGATAACAGACTCCACGTGGACTAAAATGCAGGAGAGGAAGTGCTTAAAAGCCACAGGACTGAACAGTGAAAGTGATAAAGAGGCCTATAAAGCGCTGAACGGTCAAATAAAACGACTCTGCAAAAAGGACAAGAACACACACTTGAACAAAATCTGCAAGGAAATAGAAGGGCATAAAACCAAAACTGAGACCAGAGACATGTTTAAAAAAATAAAGCAGATAACATGTTCCTTTACACCAAACTACCTTGCTATCAAAGATGATAACGGAACTCTACTCACTTCTAAAAAAGATATTTTTTACAGATGGAAAGAATACTGTGGACGACTGATAATGGAGGAAAGTACAGACGCCCCATCACAACAAGAAGATGCCAGTTTTGTGACGGAACCTGACGTACTCAAAAGTGAAGTTGAAGCAGCAATTAGGAGGCAAAAAAGTTAGAAAGCTGCCGGTCCAGATAACATACCTATTGAAATGATTTGGGCCCTAGATGACGTTGGAGTGGATATAATACATCAAATTTGTCAAAGAGTGTGGGAGACAGGTAAATGGCCTGAAGACTGGACACAATCACTATATAGTAAGTAAGTTATGTGTAAGATACTCTTACACATAATTCTCGAGAGGATAAAGCCCTTTTTACTACCTAACATTGCGGAGGAACAAGCAGGTTTCGTCCCCGGACGTGGTACTAGAGAACAAATTTTAAACGTACGGCAGATTGTAGAAAAATCCAGAGAATTCAACATCACAACATATTTATGCTTCATAGATTATAGTAAAACTTTCAATTTGGTCAACTGGAGTAAAATGTGGCAGGTTTTGTCTGAAATGGGAGTCCCCAATCATCTGATACTGCTAATTAAAAGCCTGTACAATAACAATTATGCCAGAGTTAGAATAAATGGGGAACTTACCGATAGTTTCAGGGTCACAAAGGGCGTGAGACAAGGCTGCATACTAAGCCCAATTCTATTTAACATCTATGGTGAATGGATAATGCGGAAAGCTACTGAGGACTGGAACAGTGGCATCACCATTGGCGGGAAGAAGATTTGCAACTTTAGATATGCAGATGATACTACTATCCTCGCTAGTTCTGAAGCTGAATTGATTCACCTGCTACAACGGATAGAAGACGTAAGCTTAACGATGGGCCTTAAAATAAACAGAGATAAAACGAGAATCATGGTAATTGACAGAGCTAACAACAATCAAAATCATTTGGTCATGATAAACAATATCGCTGTTGTAGATAAATTTGTGTATCTGGGCTCATTAATAACCAACAAAGGAGGCTGTACTGAAGAAATAAAGCGGCGGTCAGCAATCGCAAAAAGCGCTATGGCAAAATTAACAAAAAATTGGAAAAGCCATGAAATAACTACCGATACAAAAATGAGACTAGTAAGAAGTCTAGTTTTTCCAGTTTTTACTTATGCATCGGAATGCTGGACCCTTACTGAGAAAGACAAAAAGAACATAGATTTATTTAAGATGTACTGCTGGAGATGAATGCTGAGAATACCATGGGTGGCCCGAAGAACAAATGAATCCATACTGGACCAGCTAAACATAAAGAAAAGACTAAGAACACAAATATCAGAACAAATAATAAGCTATTTTGGACATGTGCTTCGAAGAAATGGCCTTGAAAAACTTACCATTCAGGGAAAAGTAGAAGGCAAAAGAAATAGAGGTAGATCTCCCACACGATACTCGGACCATATTGTTGCTACCATTAGCGCTCCATTGTCAGAATGTGATAGAATGGCAGAAGATAGAAAAACGTGGAGGAACATTGGGAAATTTAGCTAATAGCTTCATGATATCACGATACTTGCATCAGGTTAACGACTAAGAAGAAGAAGAAGAATTTTCACCCCTTAACTACCCCTTGTGGGAAGTTAATAATTCTGTTAGGTTAAAATTTAAGTGAAAAAAAATCTTCTACTCCTTGTGGGAAGTTAATAATTATGTTGGGTTAAAATTTAAGAGGAAAAAAATCTTTTTTTTCAATTTCACTCTCCTCTACTTATAACTGAAATAAAAAAGTGTTCCGTTAAGTTTTTACTAAACTTTGACCACCCTGATAATTTTTCACACCTAAAGCAATCTTATTTGGAAACGTTCCCAATAGCTTAAGTTTTAAGTAGCTTAGCTATTAAGTTTTAAATTCTACAGTTTTCTGCTAGGTTTTTATGAGATTATTACCACTCTAGTAATTATTCACCCCTCAACGGACCTTTATGGGATGTCAATAATTCTGTTAGGTTAAGATTTAAGGTGAAAAAATACTCTTTTACAATTTCACTGTCCTGTAGTTATAACTTAAGTAAAAAAAGTATTCTGTTAAGGTTTTAATAAATGTTGACCACTCTAATAGTTTTTCACCCTTAAGCCAATCTTATTTAGAAACGTTCCTGCTGGCTTAATATTCGAGCCAGCGCAATTAAAAAATATATATATTTTAAAATACCACAGTGTTCTACTAAGTTTTTAAAAATTTATTACCACACTAGTAATTTGTCACCCCTTAGCTAATCCATTTAATACCCTAATACCCTGTTAGGTTTTACCTTTATCCAACTGACAATAAATGTAATATCGACATACTTTTTTTGTAGTGCCGTATTTATCAACTGATACAGGGGTGAGGAACCTAGGGCACAACCCATAAGATAATTTATATATATATATATATATATATATATATCTATATATATATATATATATATATATATATATATATATATATATATATATATATATATATATATATATATATATATAGTTATGTTGGGTTAAAATATATATATATATATATATATATATATATATATATATATATATATACGCTTGCCATTGTTAAGTCAGGTAGTAGCGCTCCTCGCTGATGCTTGAAGTCAACTGTCCCATGGGCTTGTAATCTAATACCATACATTGAACTTAAAAAAAAAAAGAAAATAAAATGTCAAAGAATTAGAAGCATTCTAATTATTTTAATTAGACTACCTTACTTGAGTATTAAATAAAATGCTACGACTAAAAGGTTGCGTATTTAACGCCGATATACAAACGGATATATTTCTCATTTCGTCTTCTTTGGAAGCCGTGTCTGATGTGATCAAAACATATAAATTTTTATAACATAGAATATTTTCAAAAACTTCGATTGCTATGAATAGTGGTATATGACATTCATTTTTCTTTTGCATTAATATTTTTGTTGTAAACAAATAATCAGCAGTACTAAATCCCTTTCTGAAATCAGCTTGTTCCCTTGATTCATACCAATTAAACTTCACCGTTATCCTGGTAGATATTATTTTAGTGAGTATCGTAAACAAAAACATTTATACAGTGTTATTTTTTTAATTCGATATTTGATTCATTAATGCATGAAGGTTATTGATGATAATGTTTTATAGGTGCTTTGTTATTTTTTATTACTTTCAAGGCTGATAAAGCGTTCACATTACAGAACCGCAGAGTTTATATTATGTTTTATTTTGTCTGTACCAATCCTTTAGTGTCTTCATTTCTTTGGTACAATTCTATAGAGTATATGTGTACTACATTTATGATCTGATTTTTGTCACTTATTTTGATGTAAATCAAATGACCACAAATATAATATTATGACATTATCTCCCGCTACCTTTTAAGATCACTATATAGCGTTTTTTCGTTTAGTGGTTGATACAAAATTAAAAATATTAACATTAATACTGTAGTGTAATCTTCGAAAAAGAATTCGATTGTGTGAAACACTGGCCGTAAAAAATGCATTTAATAGTAATCAAATTAACTGAAGATATATTGATTTTCAGAGAACATAGTATACAGAAACACTTCAAATGGAATAAAATTCTACAGAGGAACATACCCAGTTAATTTAATACGTGGAGATAGAAGGGATGGATTTTTAAATGAGAAGGGACATATCCAAAATTGTATCTTTAAAAAACGGAAAATTAGACAACATAAATAACAAGGTGCACTGGATTGGTTTGGAGAGCATCTAGGATCATAAACTACATACTGTAAAACAAAAATATATACAAAATACCCTAAGATGAGAAAAATTAACTAATGCATATTATCCGGATTGAATCCATGTCTGGATATTTGGAGAAATATTAATAACATTACAAAGTATAAAAAATAAATGGAAAGAAAAAATGCTGCAAGTAAAACTTAAATGAATAAGAAACCAATAAATTAGAGAAGTAACCCAAGTGAGATACGATGTAAAAGAAGTAGTAAAACTTGACTGAAAATTGTCTTTATAGAAAGGTACCTATATTTATTTAAAAGAACCATTTCGGGCTACATAACTATTTAAACACGTACGAAGCCACTCAATATCTTGGTAAAAACCTTTTAAATGTTATTAAATTAGGTTTATAATACATTGTTAAAGTTTTAAACAACAAAATTTACTTCATGACAACGTAAGACTTCAGAACTGGAGTTGCTGGACCTGAGACGTAGTCTCTAAAAGACCCTTAGGTTACAAGTGATCAAATGACATTTTCAGACAGATGTGTGAACAAAGCAGTGAATGTAACCGAAAGTGTGTTTCTTAATGAGACACGTAATGTGTAAAATGTGTAAAACATTTGTAACCCAACGCCAACAATGTGTAAAATTGAATATATTCTTCTTCTTCTTATTAATTGTAAAAGTAGCCAACATCAATATATTGGGATTAACCTGTAATCTACCCTGAGAGTTTTTATTAGAAAACTGTAGACAAAATATTTTATAGATGGGATAAAATTAGAATATTTTTGAATTGAAGGTAGGTTAATTACAATTAAGCCAAAACATCAAAAACCCTGGACTATCAAAGGTATCCGCATATCAGCCAAGAATCTGCGTTCACTAGTGTACATCAAGAAATTTACTACCAACGTCTTTGTCACTCAATATATCATCAAATACAGAGTAACCTATCTAAAACTTATCAAAACAGCTAAAAAAGTTTACTTTAAAAATCGTCTGGGAAACTATAAAAGTGTTGCAAAAGAAACTTGGTCCATAATAAACGATCTTCGAAATAAAACTAACACATCTCAAACATCAACTTTTTTGCTACAACAAGATCCCATTCCCTATCTTTTCAAATCAAAAAAGGTCTCGAATTCATTTTTTATAAGACCAATTAATAAATATGAACTGATTTAAATAATCAATTGTATCAAAAGCAAATCTTCCTGTAGTACTGATGGACTAGCCATAAAAATTTTTTCAAATCTCCTAAAAAATGTGTTGGAAGTCGTGGTCTCATTAATTAATAATTCCTTTAAATGGAACATTTTCAGAGTGCCTAAAGACAGTCATTATTATTTCTCTTCAAAAGAGTCGTAAAAATCTAATGCCTGCAACTATAAACCTATTGCCTTACTACCTGTACTATCCCAAATTATTAAGAGAATGAATTACAAAAACCCGACTTATGCCCTTTTTCGTTGACACAACATTTTATGACAAAATCAATTCGGCTTTTTAAGTAATAAATGTACCAGTGGTGCTATGTTTTCTGTACTACATGAGGTTTACCAAGCACTAAATAATAATTTTCACACTGCCACTGTTTTTTGTGACTATGCCAAAGCTTTTAATTGTACAACTCGTGACATTTTAATAAAAAACTATATTTCTACAGAATTCGAGGTTTTTCTTTAAATTGGTTCCAATCTTACTTGAGGAATAGGAATCAAATGATTAGAGTAATTGATATTCACTCTAGTCACAAAAGTATTGGACATGGAGTATCACAAGGGTGGACCATTAGGGTACTTTTTGTTTTTATATAAACGACATCACTAATTTAAAAATCGATGGAAACACTTTTCTTTCAGCTGATGATACTAGTATCACCTGGAGCAACTCTAATATTGCAACTTTTCATGCAACTATAACTTCTGATCTACTTACAATAAAAATTCGGCCAGACTTTAATTTTCTCTCTTTTAACGTAGATAAGACAGTAGCATTATCCTATAAAGGAGCTCTTTATCTCTTCTTCCGACTTCTTAATAACAGCCAGGCCAGCATCGTTGATTTTGTAAAATTTTTTGGTATTTTTATAGACCGCAACCTTAATGGTCACTTCATATCGATTTGTTAAGTAAAAAACCTCAGGTTGCTATGCAATACGATCTGATTCGAAGGAAATCAATTTAGCATCATCCAAAATAACATATTTTCCTTTGTTCGAGTTTCATCTTCGATATGGTCTTTCCTTTTGGGTTTCTCGACAGCTACCGATTCTGATGTTATTTTTAAATTACAAAAAAGAGCAATACGGTATCTGTTTGGCCTCAAAAGAAAAAAACACATTGCAGGAGTTACTTTAAAAATCGCAAAATTTTAATGCTACCTTCTTTATATATTTTAGAAACTAGTTCCTTAATTCGTAAACACCAACATGTTTTCCAGCAAGACCTCACCAGAAATTCAATATTTTTTTATGTTTATTTACCGATCCTATCCACTGAGTTAACAAAGAAATCTATATTATATTTTGCAAAATAACAAACATCTTCCTTTACAACTTAAATCGGCAAGATCTTTCCTCTAGTTCCGTAAAATGACAAATATAATAATAACCAAGAAATTACAGTAACTTTAAGTACAATAATTGATTAAAGTACTTTTAATCTATATTTGGGTATCATAGGCAGCAACTTTACTGTTAGTTCGTAAAGTTTTATTATGCAATTTGCAATTTATTTAAATTTTACAATGGATTGTTTATTTTATTATCTCTTATTTTGTGAAATTGAAGATTTATGTAATTTCAGTAAATTGTAATTGTTATTGTTATTTTTTACTTTTTGTAAGCTTCATCTATAAAATTGCATTATTTTCAGTAACAATCAAGCATAGCTATTTATATTTCTAATTTTAGACAAACATCAATATATTAACAAGTCGAGAATGAACTGAAAAATGAATATGGCCCTAAACGTTTTAAATAAAAATTTGGTACATAAAAATTATATGTCAGATATTGTATAAGATGCTGAATTTTTTAATTATCAAAGACTGAGGTGTAAACTGATGTGTGAATTCATAAAATACAAAAAAAAAACAATAAAGGAAGAGATGTAATTTAATGTGGATGGATATATGAGTGAATATATGGATTGATTAGATGTTAGTGTAATGTTTTTTCACCTGAATATAAGTAATATTATACGATTGATCTTTAAATGAATTCCGAGTCTATGGGTGAAAAGGTTGGATGAGAAATCAGGGCAATATATATATATATATATATATATATATATATATATATATATATATATATATATATATATATATATATATGATTGTGGCAATATATAATATTCTATGAGGGAAGGGGGTTGTAAATAATATGTAATTACTATTTAAATGGGAATAAGCCACAATTAAAGGTTAAATTACGTTTATTGACGTTTCAATTTCCACTTCGCAAATCGTTCTCAAAATAGAAAAATTAGTAAATTAAACACATTTTTGTTTTTCTTTTTTGAAAAATTTGTTTAATTTACTAATGTTTGTATTTTAAGAACGATTTCCGAAGCGGAAATTGAAACGTCAATAAACGTAATTTAACCTTTATTTGTGGCTTATTCCCATTTAAATAGTAATTACTTTAAAATGCCACAAGAAAATAGCTTCAGAACAATATTTGTACTTGTATGTGTACCAGGTATAACCTAGTAGTTTGTATTAAGTGTTTACTCTATCCTGCACTTCTTCTTCTTCTTTTTTTACGTAGACTACTAATCGTCTTCCTATTGGTGAACCGTCTCTTGCCGTCTTTTCTACTATATTTGTTCTCATTCTGCTTATATGATCGTTCCATTCTACTCTTCTATTTCTTACCCAGTGTTTGATGTTCTCCACCGTGCATCTACGTCGTATATCTGTATTTCTAGCTCTGTTTCATAATATTAAACTATCAATTTTCCCAAGTGTTTTCATCTCTGCTATTTCTAACATTCTATTTGTCCTCTTTGTATCAGGTTGTGTTTCTGTCGCGTATGTCATTATTGGTCTGATAACTGTATTGTCTGTCTTTTATTTCTTTCCCGATATTTTTATTTTTTCATAATAGGATAGGGTAGAAATATGCTTTATTGTCACTAAAAATTGTACAATTTTATGGACAAAGCATACAAAAAGTCAAAAATACATAAATCGTCACTATCACAAAATAAAAGATAATAAAATATACAATCCATTGCAAAATGTAACTAAAACGCAAATAAAATGCGTAATAAAACCTTACGAACTAGTTTACAAATAAGTTTAAGTTGCTGCATGTGATACCCAAATATATATTTTATAAAAATACTTTAGTTGCTTGTACCGTAAACGTACTGTAATTTCTTAGTTATTCGTTAAGAAACTCTTCCACTGAATAATATGGTCTCTCAGATAGATAGGTTATTGTCAATTTACGGAACTTAAGGAAGTTGCAGGTTTAAGTTGCAAAGGGAGATGGTTGTATATTTTTTTTGCCGAATATATTATAGATTTCTTTACTAACTTAGTATACGGGAACGGTAAATACACATCAAAGCTTGAATTTCTAGTGGAGTAGTCATGACTAGGTTGTTGCCGAGAGGGGGCATTTGGGCCTGTAGGACCCATCGCCGGCTCTTCGGGCTTCTTCCTATCCCCGGAATTGGATCGGGTATTCACCATCTTTGGTTTGTCGCTGGTAGAAAGGTTAAATACTACCGCTGTTATAAATAACAGTTCCAGTGACAAATATCTGTTATAGGTAACGGTTCCAAGGAACAGTTACAAAGTAACAGAGCAAAAATGGAAAACAGATAGGTAAAATGATCTAAGTATTCCTTGACTTACGGAAGGAATAACTTAGTAAACAATTAAATTAAATGGTATAAAAATATAATGCAAAGAAAAAAATGTTTCTAAGTGTTTCTTGACTTACGGAAGAAACAACTTAGGACAGAAATATAGATAAATGAAATATGTAAATGTGAGAGTAAAATATGGAAATATTTCTAAGTGTTTCTTAACTTACGGAAGAAACGACTTAGAGTGGGAAAATAAAATACTCAAAATATAAAACGAGAAATGCAAAAATGAAACAGATTATAGAAATATGTCTAAGTGTTTCTTGACTTACGGAAGAAACAACTTAGAATAGAAAATAAACAAGAGAATCAAATATAGTAAAATAAATGCACAAATATTTATAAGTGTTTCTTGACTTACGGAAGAAACGACTTATAAAAGAAAATAAGAAAAATCAAATATAGAAAAGATGTGAAAATATTGCTAAGTGTTTCTTGACTTACGGAAGAAACAACTTAGCATAAAATAGAAAATGAAAGAAACAAATGTATTAAGTATTTTCTTAACTTAAGAAAAATATCTTAGATAAAATATCGGAAATAATAATGCAACAATGATTATGAAAATATTTCTAAGAGTTCTTTGACTTACCGGTAAAGAACGGCTTAGACAAACAATTAAAATAACAAGTCAAATATTCAGAGAAATATTTCTAAGAGTTCTTTGACTTACCGGAAAGAACTACTTAGACAAAGTACAAATCAAAATATAAAATATAAAAAGCAAGATAAATATTTCTAAGTGTTCTTAACTTACGGAAGAACAACTTAGACACAAAATACAAGAAAAATAAACAATCAAAATAACCAATTAAAATATCAAACAATCAGTATATGAACAAATATAGATCAAAGTAATATTCTAACCTGAAAAGGTCTGAATATACAATAATGCTAAAATAAAAATGGTATATAAGAAATCAGAAATAAAACAATAACTTAGTAGGAACAATAATAGCACCGACTAGGTCTACAGTAGAAGAGGCAAGCTCGACTGACCGATGAGAGAAAATCTACCTGCTTTTATGTAAAACAAATCCTTTGTTTTACGAAGCGAAAGTGGAATTTCCCTGCATCGAATCAATTAGAAATTTGGATTTGGCCAACCTTGGAATTCCCAAGTATTTTAACCGATATCCAAATTTCTTGATGCGTCGAGGACATCCCCCCTCCTCTGAAAGACCTAACGGTGCTAAGAAAATTTATTAAAACAATAGAAAAATACAATTTAAGAATCAAAAAAAAATACAATAATAAAATTTTTACCCTAAAAGAATATAATGTAAAAGACTTAAGATAAAAAAAAACTAAGATATTGTACTTAAGATATTTGAACTTAATTGTATATGGTCCAGTAGGCCCAGGTGGTCCAGGTGGTCCAGGTGTGCCGGGTGGCTCGTCTGCTTCCGTCAGGGCTACTTTATTCACCCTGAGGAGGTCCTACGACGTCGTGAAGATATAAGGCTACTCAATTCACCTTGATATCTCCACGTGTCGTAATGGGACCTTATCCTTGTTCATCTTTGGCGGTCGGCTGCGCTGTGGTTCCTTCATCCCGTCCGTCCGGAGGGGTCAGGATCCTATGGTCAGCATCGTCGACCATCGTGAACTCTTGGAGGAGATTCTCTTCAATCTCGCTCCTGGGTACGTCTTCTGAGGTTTTCTGCTCGCGTCTTCGAAGTCGTTTCTTTCTCTTGTGTGTCCGGTGACTTCTCCGGATTTCCTCTCGGAGTGGTATGTCGACCGGACCGTCGAGGATGGGGTCGGTGTCCTCCTCCTCGTCGCCGTGCTCCATTGTCTCTATCAGTAGAAGGCATTCGGCGTCTGGCATGTCATCTGCTGTCAGGCTAGGTTCTTCCTCCTCGTCGACGTCCTCCATCGTCTCTAGCAATGGAACGCCGTAGGCTTCTCCTTCTTCTTCTTCGGGTGTGCCTGTACTGATGTCCGCTGTTTCGGTTTCTTCAGTGGTCGGCTGACGTGAACGGTTGTCTAATATTTCATTGTCCTCTTGGGTTGACTGCTCTGCTTGTTGGGATGGGGTTTGATGGAATTCCAGCTGTTGTGGTTTGGCTTGCCTTTCTGCTGGGGTCGCCCAGTAGATGGTGGTTCGGCAGGCAGTACCAGCGTGTAGACATTTTCGGGGTATGTGTACATTGGCCTCTTCCTGCTCCAACCAAGGCATCCCTAACACAACGTCGTGGTTCAAATCCTCCATAACCATGCAGTTTACAGTCGTGTCCAGAGTGTCAATATTCATATTGACTGCAGCAGTCCCTAGGGTGCGGGATGTGCTGCCCGTGCATGCCAGCTGAACCAGTCCTGGTCCTCGTTGCAGGTCCCGTCTCTGGATCAACCTTTGGTGAACGAAGTTCCCGGAGGCACCGGTGTCGACCAAAATCTTCACTTGCTGCCCGTTGATCCTTCCATAGAGTTGGGGGAGGCCTGCTGTCGAGGGTTTTACCTGAATAGGATTCAGTTGGGGCACCATCTTCACAACAGGGTTCAGTTGGCGCCCCTGTTGGCGTTTCCCTGGTTCTGAGGTAGTGGAGGTGGTGGTTGACTCATCGGTGGCATCCTGAACTGTCCGCTGGGGTTCCTCCATTCGTCTATCGCCTCAGGGTGTCGTGGAGCGTTATCCTGACGTGGGGGACGGTACGGCTGTTGTTGCTGCTGATGATGCTGCTGGGGTTTGCCGGTCCGGCGGATGTCAGATTCCATGCCCTGGGCGATTGTCAGAAGGTCTTCCTCGGTCCTGGGGATCTTCGCTCTCAGGCAGATCGCGATGTCGGGTCTCAGTAAGTTCGCTATCGTTATACACCTCTGGTCCTCGGGGGTATGTGGCATGAGACGTCTGAATAAGGCAGATTTCTGGTTAATGAACTCCTCCGTGGATTCGTCTCTACGTTGATGTTCTCCATGAAGCTTCGACGTCAGGGTTGAAATTGCGGCAGGGTCATTGTATCTCCTTAGGAGACGGTCTCGAAATGTGGTGTATGGCAGGTCCGTGTATAAGAATTTCTGAGCCCATTTCTTCGCATCGCCGTGGAGGGAGTTGTCTATGAGGTAGTCGATCCATTGGTCCTCGTCTACGTTATGTTTGATTAAGAAATTCTCAGCTTTTGTCGAAAAGCTGAGCGGATTCTCGGTGTCCCGGCCTGAGAATTGAGGGGGCTTCGTATATGTAATCCTGGGCTTCGGTGGCTCAGGTTGAGGCATCTGTGGTATTGTGCCTTGGGTAGTTGAAAGGGCCGTCATCGCTTGCATAAGTGCAGCTATGAAGTCAGCGGTTGAAGGCTGGCTTGAAGACGGTCCTGGGGTCGTGGGTTCGGATTTTTGTTGGGCGCCATGTTGCCGAGAGGGGGCATTTGGGCCTGTAGGACCCATCGCCGGCTCTTCGGGCTTCTTCCTATCCCCGGAATTGGATCGGGTATTCACCATCTTTGGTTTGTCGCTGGTAGAAAGGTTAAATACTACCGCTGTTATAAATAACAGTTCCAGTGACAAATATCTGTTATAGGTAACGGTTCCAAGGAACAGTTACAAAGTAACAGAGCAAAAATGGAAAACAGATAGGTAAAATGATCTAAGTATTCCTTGACTTACGGAAGGAATAACTTAGTAAACAATTAAATTAAATGGTATAAAAATATAATGCAAAGAAAAAAATGTTTCTAAGTGTTTCTTGACTTACGGAAGAAACAACTTAGGACAGAAATATAGATAAATGAAATATGTAAATGTGAGAGTAAAATATGGAAATATTTCTAAGTGTTTCTTAACTTACGGAAGAAACGACTTAGAGTGGGAAAATAAAATACTCAAAATATAAAACGAGAAATGCAAAAATGAAACAGATTATAGAAATATGTCTAAGTGTTTCTTGACTTACGGAAGAAACAACTTAGAATAGAAAATAAACAAGAGAATCAAATATAGTAAAATAAATGCACAAATATTTATAAGTGTTTCTTGACTTACGGAAGAAACGACTTATAAAAGAAAATAAGAAAAATCAAATATAGAAAAGATGTGAAAATATTGCTAAGTGTTTCTTGACTTACGGAAGAAACAACTTAGCATAAAATAGAAAATGAAAGAAACAAATGTATTAAGTATTTTCTTAACTTAAGAAAAATATCTTAGATAAAATATCGGAAATAATAATGCAACAATGATTATGAAAATATTTCTAAGAGTTCTTTGACTTACCGGTAAAGAACGGCTTAGACAAACAATTAAAATAACAAGTCAAATATTCAGAGAAATATTTCTAAGAGTTCTTTGACTTACCGGAAAGAACTACTTAGACAAAGTACAAATCAAAATATAAAATATAAAAAGCAAGATAAATATTTCTAAGTGTTCTTAACCTACGGAAGAACAACTTAGACACAAAATACAAGAAAAATAAACAATCAAAATAACCAATTAAAATATCAAACAATCAGTATATGAACAAATATAGATCAAAGTAATATTCTAACCTGAAAAGGTCTGAATATACAATAATGCTAAAATAAAAATGGTATATAAGAAATCAGAAATAAAACAATAACTTAGTAGGAACAATAATAGCACCGACTAGGTCTACAGTAGAAGAGGCAAGCTCGACTGACCGATGAGAGAAAATCTACCTGCTTTTATGTAAAACAAATCCTTTGTTTTACGAAGCGAAAGTGGAATTTCCCTGCATCGAATCAATTAGAAATTTGGATTTGGCCAACCTTGGAATTCCCAAGTATTTTAACCGATATCCAAATTTCTTGATGCGTCGAGGACAAGGTCTGGCTGGAAAAACATGTAGGTGTTTACGAATTAAGCAAGCAGTTTCTAGATATAAAGAGGGAAGAGCTAAAATCCCGTGATTTTTAAAGTAGCTTCTGCAATGTATTATTCCACTAATGCCAAAAAGACCTATTGTTTCATTCAGGCCACCTGCGGCTCTGTTTGCTTTATTTATTTGATCTTCCACTTCTGTTTCGAGCTTCTCGAAGCAAGATAATGTGATACCTAGATATTTAAACTATCACTTATTCTATTATCTGACCTTCCAGCACTAATTTACATCTTAAAAAATTTGATGTTATAATCATGTATTTTGTTTTTTTTTTTGGGGGAAATTAACATGGTAAATTTTCTGGCGGTTATATTAAATTGGTGCAGCATACGTTGTGAATCATCTTCACTCTGAGAGAGTAGTATTGCGTCATCTGCATAGCAGATTATTTTTATTATTACTTTTATTGTGTTTTTTAACAACTTTTTTGTTGTTATCGACAGGTCCTCGAAGACACTTTGTCTCAACAAGATGTAGAGCCATACGTTGCCATGTTACCAATTCCAACGGTAACTTAAACATCCTAATTTTTAATAACATATAATGTAACATATTTGTAAATTTATAACATTTAAAGGGTTTTCACCCATATATTTTAGTGGCTCATAGCATGTACACTTTGTTACACTAATGATGGAAGTTACATTCCGAAAACGTTCTGTATTTGTGATATAGCCCATTTGGGAATTTTATTTATGCCTTTTACTAAAAATTTGAAATAAATTTTTTTTAAATTAAAAAAATGTTCTTAAAAAAATCATATAGAGTAGGTTTAGTAAGAAATGTGTTCATAAATCTAGGATACAGACATGATACATATAGTGAATGGCCGTCACATTTCTATTACGGCATTAAATCATAGAATTATAATGAAACTGAAAATAGATAATCAAAAATGAAACAGGTGTAGGTACTAATTAAAGTATGTAGTATTTATTCACAGTAAAAAATAGCACACAAAATCAAAATAATTCGCTATTCAAGCAAATTTTATTATATAAGTAAAAAATGATGCATACGAATGAGACTTAATTAATTTTGTTTGTTTTTTAGACATGGATTACGGCTAAATATTTGCGAATTTGATTTATGTATATTAAGTTTATTTATGCAAGAAATGTATTAGGCCCTTTGGCAAAAGTTACATTTAATTCCAAAATTTTTCTCTTTAACATTAGAAGTACACTAGAAGCAAAGTCCCTCAGTGAGCTTAGCATTTTTAAATAACGAATTATTGTTGCAGGTTTCCATGAGCTCATTGGTAAATAAACTCTTTTTTGCCTTCTCTATTGCAATATTTTGGAAAGCACATTTTTCGTTATCTTGACAAGACGAGAAAGATGAAATCCCCGAAAAAAATTTATTAAGAAGCCAATTGTCTTCACATATATTAAAAGAATCTTGCTCTAGTAAGATAGGTTCCTCAGTAAGTTTGTTCAAAATGTTTATTTTAGCCTTATTATCATCTTTTCTTGGTTTATATCTTTCTCTGTTATTTACTTTGTGGTTTTTCTTTCTTTTTTTTACAGTTTTTCTACAGTTTTTAAATTTTTAACCTTATTAGAAATTTTGCTAACCGTTACAGTCAGCCATATTTTCCAAACATTGCCTTTTTCTCTCCTCCTTTTCTGCAGCAATCTTTTTTTAGATTCCTCCTCCTCGGCTTATCTTTAAAGCCACGGGTAGATGTAATCGCGTGTGTTAATTTTTTGGTGTTTCTGTTTCCTTTTCGTTTAAGTGTCTTTGCAAACTGCAAAGTCTCATTGAGATTTGGAGGCCTTTGTTCGTTTGTGTTTTCATTACTATTATTAGGCTTTGATAGTTCAAATTGCTCCGTGCCTGTAGGTTCAGGAGACAATATATTAGACGTTAATAATTTGAATATTTTATCCAGCAGTCCATCTATAATTTGATCGTGATTTACAAATAATACAGGAATCATTAATGTTGAAATCGGAAAGTCCAGGCTTTTTTGTATGGGCAGTGCTATCGGTAGGCATATCTAAAGTAGTTTGCTGTTTCACCGGAATTATTTCTATGACCTGAAGAATGTGTTTAAAACTTTTTCATAACTTAAACAAACAATGTTATTTATTTTTTGTGGCATCCTTATAATCATTGTTAAATTCTTTAATAATGTCATTTCTCACTATGAGAGAGAAATCTTTGTAACTTAAAAAACTTTGGTTTCGGATTTAACTGTAAATATTTTTTGTCCTCCAAGACACTTGGAATAATCTAAAGCATTTGGGCCAGAGACTATACCAAGGTTATAGTCCGCAAGCCTTGAATCCACTTTTTATTGTTTTTGACTTTCCAGTTTGTTTCACGACAATTTTCAGAACATTTGCAAAATGCTCTTTTGATAATGTCTCTGAAGTATAATATTGTCTTCATTGTATGTATAACAGCCTTCACCATCCACTGTTGATAGGCTTGAAACCTGACATCTGCCAGTTGAAGAAGTCTCGTAAAGTTAGGATATAGATATATTAAAACAGTATTTAGTTTTTTACACAAGGTACTAAGTTTGTACGTCATGTGTGTCAGATGACCGTCTAAAAACAAAATGATCGGAAAAGTCGTATTCACCTTTTTTAAATGAGGATCAAGTATGTTTTTATTATAATTACACATTAATTCTGCTTTCATCTAGCCCGTATTAGAAAGGCCAATGCCCCATTCACCTGGAACAGACTTGCCGATATTCGCAGGAAGCTGCTTATATGGATACACAACTATCGGTGGTGTTATTGCTCCAGATGCTGTAAAAGTAAACATCACAGTGATGGTAGATTTAGATGATGCATGTTCCACTTCATAAACATTTGATGCCCCCCTAGGCGCTAGAACTTTACTGTTTTTCGGGCACAGATTAAAACATGTCTCATCTGCATTCGTAATGTGATCGGGGTACTGTAACACTTCCGTAAGTCCTTTCTCTATTAAAACACTTTCAAGTTCAAGAAACCATTTTCTTATATCACTTTCCGAAACATTTGCGCTAGACGTGGTTACACCTTCTGCTATGCGCAAAGAAATCTCAGGATTTCTTCGTAGGAAATCTTTGTACCAAGTTTCGCCAGGACGATTGTTAATAAAATGATTATCTCTGGGATTACTATCAAAAAACTGCTCAACTGATTCCTGCACATCTTCCTTTCGACGTGGAAACACTTTCCTATGATTTTAGAAAATCCAGTTCACCAATTTTTTTTCTGCTTCTGGTAGAAGAACTGGATTAGGTCCTAAATTTCGTTTCGTAAATTTTTTACTTTTTCGAAATTGTAGGATTGCCCTTGGAATTTTATAGCGCTTTAAAACTTCTCGTAATGAAAACCCGTTGTTTATTTCATCTAGGGCAGTTTGGAGCTCTTCTTCTGTATACTTTTTTAATATTTCTCTCAGTCAGTAATTTTAGGCATTGTTCCAAAAAAGTTCAGTTCAATATTACATGCAAATTTATAAAAATCAGTTATTGGTCCTGTGTAACATCAGTTATTGGCGCTGGTGAATACCTGATTTTCAATACATGATTTGTTTGTAATTAACTGCACAAACACTAACCAAGATGTAGTCGCCCTTAGCAAATACCTTAGAAATCTAACAATACTACACACGACTGAATGACCTGTTAACAACGAGTTATAGCGCGCAAATGGCAGAGTGTTTAACAACGAAATTTTCTAGAAGTGGTCTTGAATGTTGAAAGACGAATTTAATACTGGTATTTAGTATTAGTTGTACAGTGGTGCCTTGGTTTTAAAAGTTTTTTAATGGGGGCCAATGACTGACACAAATATTAAATATGGCCAATCACTGGTTATTTTACCCTATATAATATAAGTGTAGTTTTGTAATAAATATATTATGCACCGACTATACAGTTTCATTCTAAAATCTTCCCATTAACATATTTTATGTTTCACTGGTGTCATCATAAATTCTAGTGAAGAAGTAATACTTCATTAGAAAGCTTGTTTTTAATCCTTGTTTGACTACATAACACCTACGTAATTACCACTTAAGTCCAAAAACCTCAAAATATTGATTTCGAATATTACTATTGGGAAAATAATGGCCGCAACTTCTTTTCTAAAAAATAAAATTGTAATTATTAAATTTTTTGGTAACTAAGGTTTATTTAGATAAGTCATACTAGTTTAAAATTTTAATGTTTTAGGTTAAAACTTAATATTACTTTAGTAAACTTAAATAGTATAAAGTAAACATTTTTAATCTTGTGGGTGCCTTTGGAAAAGATTTGAGGAACTTTTAAACGAGGTATATCTTCATATTATCTATCTTTACTTGTTTTTTCTATCATTTCTAATTATTACGTCACTGAAAGTGATCTTTACCTAAAAGTATATGTTTATTTAAGTTTCATGGTATAAGAACTATGTTGAAAAGGGACGCTTTAAATTTTCTATTTATTTTGTTATTATTTTTTTTTGGTTCACAGTCATCTCTCACTGAATCAATGCAGTATAAAAAAATCATGTTTTGGAGTACTTTTACTTCATATATGTCACTTACTATTTAAAATTTGATTTAGTTTTTTTAAGCGCTGTTTTGGATCCATTCTTATACATATACATATATATATATATATATATATATATATATATATATATATATATATATATATAAAAAATGTGTTCTCGTAAGTGAATGGGATGTCTTCGGTCAATTTGGAGATAAAAAAGACAAGAGTTGTGCTACTTTATCTATTTATTGAAGACGTTTCGCCTATTGTTCAATAAGCATCATCAGTTCATCTAAAAGAGTGTTATTAGCGATACATCTAATATGAAAAAACTTGTACTTATGATAAGTAAATGATCTTACCTTTAAAAGATCTGTAGCATTACAATGTTGTTATTGCAAAGAAACATCAAAAAATTAATATAATAAATATAACAGCAAAAAATATAGAAACACAGAACGTTGGAAGATTCCCAATTTAACTAATTTGTTTTAAATTTCACTTTTGAAAACATTGATTGATTAAATCTATCAAAAAATATAATTGTCAATTTTGAATTGTTATATAAACAACGGCACGGCTAGGGTTCTTGACTGTTATGATCATATCATGAAAATGAAGTATTTGAAAGCTCGACTGTCAGAAATGACAATCAGCTGATGAGATTGAAGGAAAAATTTTATAGATGTCAACATAAATGTTATGATATAATAAAAGAAGTTGAAGAAGAAAACAATAATTAAAAGTAGAATACGGAAGAATCAATTTTGTAGTATTAGTGCATGGTAAATTTGGCTTAAGTTGCTGATATCAGTTCTCTTATTTAATGCATTAGGTTGTTTCAAAATATGACACATCTCCATAAATTGACTCCATCGAGCTTTCAAATACTTCATTTTCATGATATGATCATAACAGTCAAGAACCCTAGCCGTGCCGTTGTTTATATAACAATTCAAAATTGACAATTATATTTTTTGATAGATTTAATCAATCAATGTTTTCAAAAGTGAAATTTAAAACAAATTAGTTAAATTGGGAATCTTCCAACGTTCTGTGTTTCTATATTTTTTGCTGTTATATTTATTATATTAATTTTTTGATGTTTCTTTGCAATAACAACATTGTAATGCTACAGATCTTTTAAAGGTAAGATCATTTACTTAATTGTTTTTTCATATTAGATGTATCGCTAATAACACTCTTTTAGATGAACTGATGATGCTTATTGAACAATAGGCGAAACGTCTTCAATAAATAGATAAAGTAGCATAACTCTTGTCTTTTTTATCTCCAAATTGACCGAAAACATCCCATTCACTTACGAGTACACATTTTTTTTATATTAAATTAAACGGTCATATACCTTAAAGATATATATATACATATATATATATATATATATATATATATATATATATATATATATATATATATATATATATATATCTTCTTCTGCCTATGCCGTCCCCATTAACTGAGGTTGGCGACTACATTTCTAAAAGTTTTTCTGTCTTTTGCAACGTGGAATAATTCGTCTACAGTCATGTTTGTCCAGTCGCGAATATTTCGCAGCCATGACTTCCTCTTTCTACCTATTCACTTTTTGCCATCGACTCTACCCTGCGTGATGACCTGCAGAAGACTATATTTATCATTCCTCAGTATGTGTCCAAGGTATGCAGTCCTGCGTACTTTTATTGTTCTCAACAATTTTTTGTCTCGACCCATCCTTCTCAGCACTTCCTCATTGGTGACCGTGGCAGTCCATGGAATTCTCAACGCTGCCCTTGCCATTTCTATTCGTACCCTGATCTCTTGGTCTAGATCTAATTCTGTGTTAATGGAAGTTCACAGATATTTATATTTTGTCACTCTCTCTATTTGCTGTTCACCAAGGGTTAGTTGTTCATTATTTATTGGACTCCTTGATACTATCATAAATTTGATCTTATCTTTGTTGATGTCAAGTCATCATTCACCCATTTGAATGCATTCACTATTTATTGCATCTAGTAAAGTTTGTAGTTCTACTATACTATCAGCCATAATTACCGTGTCATCTGCAAATCTCATGGTGTTTACGATTTCTCCACCAATTCTTATTCCCTCTTTTTTCTCCCATAAGGATTTTCTGAATATGACCTGTGAGTACACGTTGAAAAGCGTTGGAGACAAGACGCATCCTTGCCTGACCCCTCTCGTAATCGGTATATTATTTGTTTCTATATCGTTCAACTTTACCACTGTTTGCTGATTCCAGTATATAGCCTTAATAAACTTAATGTCTTTTTTGTCTAAACTGATGTTGTTTAATTCATCTATTAACTTCATATGCTGCATTCGGTCAAAGGCCTTCCTAAAGTCTATAAAGCATACATATGCACTCTTGTTATATTTCCGATATTTTTGCAAGAGTACCGTCAACGCAAATAATGCCTCTCTTGTACCCATGCCTCCTCTAAAGCCAAACTGCGTTTAATCTATCTGCTCCTCACATTTCTTATAAATACCTAATATATATATATATATATATATATATATATATATATATATATATATATATATATATATATATATATATATTAGGTATATTGGTTACTTCGTGTCCCATTTTTCCTAACGCATGTTTTAAATTATCCTATTTACTGTTTGATGCATATTACAAAGCACCACTCGAAATGTTCTTTCTTATTTGGTTTGGTAGGTATAATAGTGTGAGTTTTTCTTATTAAGTGTTTCGGTTATGTCTCGGTAATTTCTAGAGGTTGTGGACTGGATTTTTATTTGTTATATAGACATTTAATGAAGTATTTCAGTGGCGATATTGTTTTTAACAAATGTCTAAGGGTTCGTATATCTCCTACATCTGTAACAAAAATGGGTGGGGGTTAAATACTTTTTTATCTTCACCAGATCTGGTTTGGTTGGTCTCATGAGGTACTTTATTTAAGCTACCAAATCGATTTGACGGCGGTGTAGGCGCTTTGAGCCAGTAATTGCTTGTTATTGTTTGTTTTAGTTGTTTATTGTTTATCGTCTTTAGGGCTGTCATTTCTTGATTTTTATGGCTATCTTGTGGATTAATGTTATATAGTTGATAGGTTGATAGAATGGCCGATAAAAAGAAAAAACATAATTCGAATCAAAAGAGTTACCTGGTTGTTTGTGTTGATTTTCAGTCGAACTCTGTCACTTGAGGCAATATGTTTGTTGTGCAGTTTTTATTGCTTTGTGATTCGCTAGACGAGGTTGTATTTCTCGATGGTTGTAGCGCTAAAAATAAAAAAAAATATATTTGTAAAACCAAAAGTAGAAATCCCAAGATTTTTTGGTTGTGGAAACCAGAATTTAGATTTTTGCTTAAATCTGTGCTGTCTACAATTTACAAGGTAAAACAGACGATGAAAGGACATTAGGAATCTAAAATTGCATTTCTCAACATATCGATTAATCTTAGCGAGAACCTTTCGTAACAAAATAAAGTTATTTAACAGCATATGACTTCTTCTCATTACGTATCACTATTGAAATATCCCTCTTCTCATAATTTATTCAACTTTGGAATGTTGGTCTCTACCAATAACTTCCATGATTATCTGTCCTACTGTAATCTCATTTACTATTTGCTCGCCTCTGCTCTTATGTCGTTTACCCATCTTATTTGAACTTTCTCTGTACACATTTTTATCTTACTCGGCCTCCACTCCAGGGTTTCCATGTCCACATATTACCATCGTATTGGGCTATGTGGCCGGTTCATCGCTGTTTCATTTTTACCACTTACTCTACGATGTGCCTGACTTTTGTTCTTTATCTTATTTGGATGTTTCTAAATTTGTCTCTAAAACTAAAACTTAAAGCATATTTCTTTTCATTGATCTCCGTGTTCTTGTTAGTTTGATATTGACTAAACGGTAAAGGAGATGGTCTCCAATTCATAGGTTCACACCGGCAGTTCACAGAAACTTATTATGGGAAGCTGTTAGTTCGGCTTTTCGAATTTTACCATTTTTGTGGATTTTCTGATTGTGAATTTAGATCAGTTTGTATATTTATGATATGCCTGATAGAATACGACGTTATTTGTGTCTAGTTAATATTGTGTAGGTATAGTTTTCGTTTTCACTGTTGTGGCTGACGTTGACGGATTATTTGCAACAGTTGCTTCTTTTTTTATTAATTTAAAGTGTGTTATGCAATTGCTATAATTGTCTTATATTTACACCCTTTTATCCCCTTGCATAAACTTCACTTGGAGGCGAGTGTCACGAGGCCGCCAATCTTGAAGGCAGAAATTAGGGCCGTAGCGTCATTGGAAGAAGGGAATACCACCTTAAAATTTACTAGTTAGAGGTTATCATCCTTGCTTGACCATATGATTCACCTATGTGATTTCTTCTTACCTAATGCAATTGGAGAGCATGTCGGACTCAGCTGTCCATTGAAAAGGCTACACATGCGTAACATATAGTAGCGCTTTTCCTTCGACTAAAACAACATCTTGTAAAATAAAAATAAGTACCGTTTTAGAGCTCTACTATGTACTGTATATATTAATTAATTAACCTGAACTTAAAATTATGTTATAATATGCTTTATATGAATATAAAGTCAGATTGTACCTAATGCGATTTATGTTTCTTGTTAAATTCGAATATATTCTATTTGTATTATATTCTTGCTTATATTGATTATGCTAGCTCGTAGAAGATTTATAAATAGTATAAATTAATATATTACAATTAATATAATAATTGCAGTTACTTGTTTGGTGCAGATGTTATCGTATTTGCAAAACGCACATATTATTCAACATTATATTTATATTCAGTATTAAATCTACATCTCACACATGTTTATAGAACGTAGGTACTTATTAAACCAATTAAGCCACATGAATTCAGTTATAAACTATAAAGCAATTTAAGTTGCATTTTAATTTTTCCATTATTTATGAGAGCTTGAATGGCGTCTAATAATTTCATATTTCGTCGAATGTATTTCATAGTGGAATTTATCAGAAAATATTTATATAAATCATTAAAAAGTAGTGAGTTCTAAATTTGCGCAAAATTTATAACAGGTATTCGATGTCAACGAATATTTCTCAACTGCAATATTTCGTTTTAGAAGTGAGAAGAGAAGTATTTTTATTAAGTTAACAGGTGAATGCGTGTTTTAAACTATTTATGGAATTTACGGTTACTAGATAGAAATCCATATTTAATAATAAAACAACTAATGGAAAACAATATGTTTTTTTTATTTATTTTGCTTCAACCACTTAGAGTTATTAGCATAAGAAAATTCAAAAAGTGATAAAGACATACATAGGCATATACAGAATATCAATTACATAATAAGGTATACAATATATATTTTAATTATTGATGTATTGTGTTAAATTTTATTAAAAAAGTTTATATATTTTAAGAATTTTATCAAGTCAGCAACGTATTTAGATTCTCCTAGTAGAAGTTCTTTCAATGTTTTTCAATTCACAAACAAAACACACTGGTTCCTCTTCTCTCTTCAACAAGTATTCATGTGTTGTAAAAGTGTGTCCTAATCTGAGACGTGTTATTAGGACTTGATGTCGTTTTGAAGGCCAGTCGTGGTATCGGTGATGTTGTCGGTTTAAAATCTAAATGCTACGTCAGATTTTCCACTTATATGGCTGTACTGGTTACTGCGGAGCTTGATAGACTATCTGCCTTTTCGTTACCATCTATTGCAACGTGTGACGTTACCCAGAGGAAGTCTACTGTCAAATTGTTTTGGTATATATGGTATAAAATTAACTTAATCTACTGTAATATTGGATGAGAGGGATAGATCTGAGAAATTGATGTCAGACAACTAAGTGAATCAGATATTATAATAGAGATTTGGAAAGTTTTTTTCTAGAATAAAGGTTAGGGCTTTAATTATAGAAAATACTTCTGCTGTAAAAATACTTGTCTCAGGAGACAATTTATAGATGAAGTGTTCATGTGATATCACAAAGCATGCTTCTACTCCATTTATGGTCTCAGATGCGTCCGTGTATAAGATGGTAATTTTTGTACTGTGTGAGAACATGGAGAAAGTGAGTTTAAAAAAAAATGGGTATCGCGTTATTTGAGTTGTATGCTGTAAGTTTAAGGTTACAAAGCGGAGAGGGAACAACCCAAAGGAAACATAAATTTATTTTAGAGGTAGGATACATGGGAGGTAGTTCAATATTAAAATCTAATAAGTATATATTAGTTCGTTCATAGAAAGGTACAGGACCCCTATTTCTTTTTTGATAGACTTGCTGGAACCTGTTAGCAACAGCATAATGGAGAGCTGGATTTTTTGGGTAAGATTTTATATTCAAGACATATGATAGAGTAGAGAGAAGGGTGGCTCTCCAGCTTCACAGAGTAGAATGTCCACAGGACTGGTGCAATATGCTCCAAGAGCAAGTCTAACAGCTGAACTCTGAAGAGTATCCAAAGTTTTGAGCAATGCTTGGTTTGAGGAGTTATACACAACATATCCGTAGTCCAGTTTTGATGTAATTAAATCTCTATATCTAAGACGACATAAGGTGTTAGTTGTGGTGTATTTATCTAAATACAAACCAATCATTGATATATAATTACCACCTGTTTGTAGCATTTATACTGCCGAGCTTTTTGCAATTATAAAAGGTGTTAGCTGGTTACCATTCAATAACATACTCGAAGTAGTAATATTAACAGATTCTAAATCTGTATTATACTTTATAAAAATTCAAAATTTAAAGGAATGAAGTGTCCTATATTACATTGTTTAAAAACATGATTGCAAATTTAAATATAACATTTTATTTGGGTGAGAGGCCATGTAGGTATACCAGGGAATGAAAAAGCTGATACAGTAAGGAATATATAAATATTTAACTCAACAAAAAATAAAATAAGGCTGAAATGGGAACAGCAATATAAAAATATTGTTGAAAACTCGCAAAATACGTATTTCTAAATACATCCCACTTTACCACTCCCATACAAATACCTATTCAATTACTCGACTACCAAATTCTTCTCGGCAAGTGTATTTCGCCTAAAAACGAATCATGGTCGATTCCTTTCGCATTTATTTAAGCTTGGCATATTACAGGCACCATCCTGCAGTTGTGATATAAGTTCTTACGGAGATCTTAACCATATTTTCTTTGGATGCAACAAGTATTTAGAAAAATCTAATAAATTAATTCAAACTCTTATTGAAATGAAATATTTGCTTCCGTTAAGTCTGTCACAAAATTTGTCAACTGCTAATAGAGAAACCTTAGAACTGCTAATAAATTTAATTAAAGATTTAAAAGTATGTGTGTGTGTGTGTGTGTGTGTGTGTGTGTGTGTGTGTGTGTGTGTGTGTGTGTGTGTGTGTGTGTGTGTGTGTGTGTGTGTGTGTGTGTGTGTGTGTGTGTGTGTGTGTGTGTGTGTGTGTGTGTGTGTGTGTGTGTGTATGTGTGTGTGTGTATGTGTGTGTATGTGTGTGTATGTGTGTGTGTGTATGTGTGTGTGTGTGTGCGCGCGTTTGTGTGTGTGTATGTGTAAAAGATATGTAACGGAAACAAGTCCATCGGTCTTAGAATGTTTTATTTATGTTTAAATATATATTTTTTTGTTCTTGTTTGTTACTTTTTTCTAGATATATGTATAAATCACTAAAGTTATACTAATTTATATTTCTACTTTTACATCTTTAATAAAATTTATTAGCAATTCTAAGGTTTCTCTATTAGTAGTTGCCAAAATGTGTGATAGACTTAACGGAAGCAAATGTTTGATTTCAATAAAAGTTTAAATTAATTTATTAGATTTTTTTAAATATTTGTTGGAAATATAAATTGGTATAACTTCAGTGATTTATACATATATCTAAAAAAAAAAAGTATCAAACAAGAAAAAAATATCTTTTAACATAAATAAAACATTCTGTGGCTGATGGACTTTCTTTCGTGCCATATCTTTCACACACACACACACACACACACACACACACACACACACACACACACACACACACACACACACACACACACACACACACACACACACACACACACACACACACACACACACACACACACACACACACACACACACACACACACACACACACACACACACACACACACACACACACACACACACACACACACACACACACACACACACACACACACACACACACACACACACACACACACACACACACACACACACACACACACACACACACACACACACACACACACACACACACACACACACACACACACACACACACACACACACACACACACACACACACACACACACACACACACACACACACACACACACACACACACACACACACACACACACACACACACACACACACACACACACACACACACACACACACACACACACACACACACACACACACACACACACACACACACACACACACACACACACACACACACACACACACACACACACACACACACACACACACACACACACACACACACACACACACACACACACACACACACACACACACACACACACACACACACACACACACACACACACACACACACACACACACACACACACACACACACACACACACACACACACACACACACACACACACACACACACACACACACACACACACACACACACACACACACACACACACACACACACACACACACACACACACACACACACACACACACACACACACACACACACACACACACACACACACACACACACACACACACACACACACACACACACACACACACACACACACACACACACACACACACACACACACACACACACACACACACACACACACACACACACACACACACACACACACACACACACACACACACACACACACACACACACACACACACACACACACACACACATACACACACACACACACACACACACCTGCTCGTATGATTATCTAGATCATAGTTTTGACATCCGAGTGTGTCAAGATCAGCAATTTACCATTTACTGGCCAACCGCTTAGGGTGAATAAGCTGGTAAGTGAAAGGGAACTCTATTGTCCTGAGACTGAGAAATTGGCCTTGAATGTGGAAGAACCAAGAAAGTGGTCAATAGCATTAAAATGCAAAGGGGAACGGGAAACTACTACATTAAAGGTTCCTGATGACATCTCTAGTACAAATCATATGGGCTAGCTCTATTTGCGCAAGAGGCACTATTGATTATGGTTATCGGCGACTAAATCCGGCATGGAAAATAACCATTAGAATGCAAGACCTCCTCGGTCATCAACATGCGAAACTATTGCACACAAAAGCAAAAAAATACTCAACCCACTCAGATAAAATAGCTACGTAAAATGTAAGAATAATGTATTAGCCTGGAAAACTATATCGTTATCAAAGAGAAAAAGAGGCCAAATATAGATATGCTTGATTTTAGCGATGTACAATAGTCAGAAAATGGAGAGATATTAATTATTAATCACTATATGTATTACACTGAAGGAAACAAAACTGATCATTGATACGAAGTAGCGTTCATCATAAACAACAAAATTAAAAAATTAGTGCTGGGTGTGGCTCTAATCTCAGAAAGCATAATAATGCTAAAAATTCAATAACGGAACTTCAATTTTAATATGATTCAAATCCATGCTCTAACAGCTAATATGATCGAAGATGAGATCGAGAAGTTTTATTCAGAATTGCACAATACACTGAGGTTAACAAAGTCTAGAGACATTACGTACATTTTAGAGGACTTGGAGCAGGTATAGTTGTAAACTATACCTACTCTTTTGTAACTAGTGCAAAAATTGGAGCAGGTATAGTAGTAAATATAGTAGGTGAGTTTGGATTAGAAACTAGAAACGAGAGAGAATAAAGGTTTATATAATTCTGCGAAGAAAAGAATATGTTAATTGCTAATACATGGTTTCAGCTTCCTAAGAAAAGACTATATATAATATATGGATGTCTCTCTCGTTCACATACAGAAAACCACATTGTCAGAAATCAGATTAATTTTATGCTCATAAACAGCAGATATAAACAATCTATAATCTCTTTTAAAACTTATCCTTGAGCAGACGTTAACTTAGACGACGATCTGTTAGTGGCCATTGTGAAAATAAAATTAAAAATAATTAATCTCAGAAAACAAGAACCAAATATTAATACAAAAATTATTTTTTATTTCTTTGCTAAAAACAAAGAAATAAAAAAAAACAAATTAAAAATAATGTAAATGTTAATATGCAAAAACACTGACTGACAACAAACAAATAATAGACGTAAATAAAAAGTGGAATATTATAAAACACATTAACTGAAACCAGCTCAAGAAAGTTTGACACAACACAGGTCAAAGGTTAAAAAACAATGAATAACAGAAGAAATGCTACTACAGGTAGAAGAAAGAAAGACATATAAAGGAAAAGATCTACAAAAGTATAAAGAAGTACAATGAATAATTAAAGAAAAAATTAAAACAGCTAATGAAATATATTTGATGAAACAATGCACAGAGATAGAACTAGAAAGAAAATATGAAATGAGAAATATGGACAAAAAGCTAAGAAAAGTGACCGAAATGGTAAAAATAGTCTATAAGGGCACATAAAAGACAAGAAAGTAGTACTGCTAATATATTTACCCAAAAAATTAAGAAAATGGCAGGGGTACTCTAAAGAACTTTTCCAAGATGAAAGAGGTGAAATGCAGGAGATACAAGAATTAAATCCTTTAGAGAGACAGAAGATTACGATAGATTAAATCAAATATGCTATCAAAAACTTCAAAGACAGTAAGGCAGCTAGATTAGACGAAATATCTGTGGAACTGTTACAACTAGTGGAAGAATACCTCGAGAGTGGGTGAAGTCAGCGTTTATACCCATCCCTAAAAATCAAGCAGCACAAAAGTGCTCTGACTATCGAACACTGAACCTCATAAAGTATACTTTAAAAGTACTGCATAAAGTAATACATAGGAGAATCTATGGAAAGTTATAGGAGGATATTGGTGGGACACAGTTCGGATTCCGACATATAATGAATTCTCCAGAAAGACTATTTGCCCTCAATATACTGATTCAGGAATATCAAGAAGTAAAGGTTGACCTAAATTTGTACTTTGTTGACTACGAAAAAGCTTTCGATAGAGTAAGACAAGAAAAACTAATATCAATGCTTATGAATGAGCACATTGACACTAAAATCATAAAGATAGTCCAAACTTCCTATTGGAACCAAAGTGTCATAGTTTAAATGATGGGCAACAGTCAGAAGAAATAAAGTTCTGTAGAGGAGTTAGATAGGAGTGCGTTTTATCACCACTTTTGTTTAACTTAAATTCTGAAAAATTCTTCAAAAACACGCTATAATAAACAAGCAATAATATCAAAGCGGGAGTTACCGTTAACGGAAAATTAATTAACAACTACGCAGATGACACAGTAACCATTGCAACGAGCATAGAAGACATACAACATCTAATCGAAAGCTTAAGTATGAACAGTGCTGACATGGGAATTACTATAAAGTTTGAAAACGAAATATATGCTAATTACATAAAGACCCCAAAATATACACCACATATTGATAATTAATGGTAACACGATAAAACAAGTAGAAAAATATCAGTACTTGAGAACTTTGATCAATGAAACTAATAATTATACTGCAGATATATAAACAGGAGAATAGAGATATACCAGATCAGTATTTAGACGAATGAAGCCACTCGAATGAAGCCACTGCTAACGTGCAAAAATCTGAAGTTTTAAATCAGACTACGAACTATTCGATATTTTATATTTTCAATATTATTATATAAAGCTAAGACCTGGACATTAAAAAAATGAAATTTAAAAAGAATCGTGTATTTCAAACTCTGATTATACCCCACAGTATTAAAAATATGGGCTGATAGAATTACAAATAAAGGCATACTGGAGAGGATTCGTAAATAAACAAAACTAATCACTACTATACAAACAAGAAAACTGGAATAGCTAGGCGACGTATTGATGGGACCAAAATATGAAATTTTAAGATTTTCTACTGATCGTCTTCCTATTGGGGAACCGTCTCTTGCCGTCTTTACTACTCTATTTGTTGTCATTCGGCTTACATAATCATTCCATTTCACTCTTCTATTTCTTACCCAGTCCTTGATGTTCTTCATCTTGCAACTATATCGTATATCTATATTTCTAGCTCTCTCTGTGCCAGGTGGTGTTTCTGCCGCATATGTATGCGTATTGTATGCCGCGTATTTATTGGTCTGATAACTGTTTTGTAAATTCTGCCTTTCATTTATTTCCCGATATTTTATTTCTCCATATTGTTTCATTCAGGTAACCTGTGCCTCTGTTTGCTCTACTCACTTGATCTTCCACTCCTGTTTCGAGCTTTCCGTAGCTAGACAATGCGATGCTTAAATATTTAAACTTCATCACTTGTTCTATTATCTGACATTCCAGCTCCAATTTACATGTTAGTAAATTTGCAGTAAATTTTGTCTTTTTTGGAGCAATTAACCTGTTAAATTTTCTGGTGGTTTTATTAAATTGGTGCAGCATACGTTGTAAATTATCTTCAATTTAAGAGAGTAGTATTGCTTCGTCTGCATAGCAGATTATTTTTATTATTACTTTTATTGTGTTTTTTAACTTCTTTTGTTGTTCTCGACAGGTCCTCGAAGACACTTTGTCTCAGGAGAAGTTATTTTTTTTTCATTTGGTATAGTTTTTTAGTTCTTACTTTTTTATTTTTTTATCTATAATTGGGTTGAACAGTAAAGAGTTCGGAGAATCTCCCTATCTTATCCCATTGCCAATTTTAATAAGGTCAATTAGTTCTTCTTCTACTTTTTCTTTTATTGCGTTTTCATGTTAGATATTTTTGATAGTTTCAATTTTTACCAAAGGTATTTCTCTTGCGTACAATAAGTGGATAATGGCCTTTAATTTGAACCGGTTAAATGCCTTCTTAAGGTCCACGTAACATATATGCCGGTTTGTTGTATTCTAATGATTTGTCTTGCACTTGCCTCATTATAAATACAGCGTCGGTGCATGATCTTCCCGACCTAAAACCATGTTGTTCTTTTGCTAGTGTTAGAGTTTCATTCAGTTTATTTGTTATCACTTTGGTTGTCAATTTTAGTGTTGTGTTTAATAAATTAATCCCTATGTAATTTTCCGGGTCATGCCGAAATCGTTAAAACAAATTATTATATAATATTACATAACCAGTTAATATTATGTTTTTCTGTCTAAACTGGTAGTCGAAATCGAAATTAAAATTATTCCTGGATTCTGGCAGTTAATGTAATTATCGAATAATTGCATTTAATATGTTAAATTATAAAAAGTACCAGCAATTGCAGCACAATGTTGTGAATAATAAATGAATATAAATAGCTTTTTGGAGTCTTGCAAGTATAATAAATAATAACCAAAAGTATTTTACGTAAGTATTTTATTTAAACTTTTAAACATGAGTGTAATACTTTAATATTTACAATTCTTTTTAACGGATACATGTTTAGTACACAATATCTTTCATCCTACTGTTAACATTTTTATCATATCCACTGCGCTTCAAAATTCTACCCTAAACCACTATCTATTTTCTGAACGGTTACACTTTAATTAACAAATTTAACAAACTAAACTAATACGATACTTTTATATTATTTTTATGATATTTTATGCTATAATAATTAAAAATGACAAAATATGTTGTTTTTTAGAATTATTTTAAATTTGATGATACAACAAGTGGTAACAATGATTTGGTACCATTCAGCTTTTATGGAAACCGCTAGAACAATTGAATTTAATTCTCCAGTTTTTAATATCTGATAAAAATAATTTGTTTTTTTTTTACATATTTATAAAATATAACCTCATAATTTTTTTTATTTAATAGCTATATATGTATATATACATATATATATATATATATATATATATATATATATATACATATATATATATATATATATATATATATATATATATATATATATATATATATATATATATATATATATACAACCAAACTTAAATGGAATCATCTAATATTTCTTATTATTTCAAGCGAATTTAAAAAAATAACAAATACGAAGTCAAAGAATATTTATTTTAAAGCAATTTAATCACCAACACATAAAAATTAAAGAAACGGGTAAACTCTTGAAATAATAGATTGAAACCACTTGTTTTAAAGTCATAAAATTTTCATCGTAAAACGATTAATACTTAAATTGTTTTTATTTATTTATTTATTTTTTTAGTAGTCCGTATATCTCCCTAGCCCATATTCTTCTTCTTTAAGTTCTGTCTTCGATAGAAGATCCTTCTATCTTCCAACTTTTTGACTACCGTTCTAAATAGCTCTGCTAAGTTCCAGTTTTGGTGTTAAAGACACGAATTTACGTGATCAATATTGAGCTGCATATATAACTCGGGAATCCGTTACTGTCTACTGCTGTATAGTCCTTGTATACAAAGTCTTTTTCTTTCTAGACTTCAAGACTTTCAAGACCTACAGCTGCAGCTGCCAAAAGTTGCCTTTGGAGCGATGGGTGAGAAATAAAGGGTCTCTTCTAGCTACTTGAACAATAAAACGATCGTGGCGAGCCATTGTCACTTTTTGGCGACTTCGTCTTAGTCTATTCTTAAGCGTTACTAATTCCTGATACCTACAACGCTTTGTATTACTCTTACCACTGTCGCTATGTCCCTCTGAGACATTCATTGCTCCACAAGCCCAATGATCTTTCCCCTTTGCTTATGTGTTAACCTAAATAAAGCATCTTTTAATCAAATAACCAAATAATCATGACGTACCGAGCTGTGTTATCGGTATTAACAAACCGATAATTGTTTTATCGGTTTGTTAATTTTCAAAAAAAGTTTTGCACAGCACAAAAGCAATAAATATTGGTTTGAAATAAATGGTGATTCCATATCCATGGTGTTAGTGTAATGTTATTTATACCCACGTTTAAAATGGACTGCTTTATCCATTTCACAAGTTATTAATGTCCTTTGCCTTTTATCTAGCCAATTTGGCAACTAGTTTTATTCAATTTCGTAGTTATATATATATATATATATATATATATATATATACGTATATATATATATATATATACATATATATATATATATATATATATATATATATGTATATATATATATACATATATATATATATATATATATATATATATATATATATATATATATATATATATATATATATATATATATAAAATAAAGTTTTATTATGAGGTTGCAGTCATTAATAGGGCAGGAAAGTGAAACTCTTTGTTCTTTATCAAGCTTTAGCAAAATTTATTTGCTTCTTCAGGATATGCTAAAATATGGTATCAGTAAATACAATGAAATTATAATTAAATAGAATTGTATAAAACTAGTATAAAAAATTACAACATGAGGTTAATCCATTAAATTTTCAAATTTACAAAACATTAAAACTTAACTTAATAAAATTATATAGTTATGAAGTACAATATTTTAATTTTATTTAATTTTGTAGAAATTCATTATGACATTGATTATGTTGATGTTTGATTTATGTTAGAAAGACACTTGTTTCTGTTTATTATATTTTTTGTTATTGATAACTAGCTTTTGATTGTTATTATGGTTACGTACAATGCGGCGCCACAACCTTCTAAAAGAGAGAAGGTTGTGGCGCCACGACTTCAGCAAACGCAGTGGGGTTTATAAACTTCAATGTTCTGACTGTGATGCCACTTATATTGGTAGAACTTGTAGATCTCTAGTAACCAGGGCCATAGAACATTCTAAGTTAGATAACACTTCTTCTTTCTCCCATCATCTCAAATATCACAATCACACAATCAAGGTACCAGATGATATTTCTCTTCTTCATAACATCCCAGGTAGAGATTATCTTAAACTTGACCTTTTTGAGGATTTGGAAATAGTCAAGGAAAAGAAAAACAGTCCCAATTGTGTTAATCGTCACACCAGCATCAACAGAGACTTTGTTCCACTTCATCGACAATTATTTTCCTGAATTAACTTTCTTTCTGTTAACTACACATCCAGTTTTACTTACTTCTACATTTCTTTCTATTTTCACATAGCTTAATATCACCTTATATAATCCGCCATACTTAACTCTATTCTTGTCACCATTAATACACTAACATCCCTTTCCAATATCCCATTTCCCATCCTCTCCAATAACTACCATCTGACTAATCACACAGGTTTTCTTATAAATACTCACGCTACATCTATCAATCTCTTATCACAATCAGTTTCAGTATCCCCAGCTTACATCTTTACATTCATCTCCTACTTCCTTTTCTTTCTCTTTCTTTTATTTCTTTTTCCTCGATTCATCTTCCACAAATTTCAAACCAACTTTTATCTATATCTACTTCATACAAGGAAACAATTAGGTAATAACATTCTTTTTACCGCCTTCAAAATGATTTATTAATTTCAACTACCTTACTTAACTTAAATTTTGCCTTACCCTGGTATACCAAATTTATTTTACATCACAGTCACTCATTGTTTTACATTCTACCACCTTTTTAAAATACCAAAAATTGCTATTGATCTTACCATACACAAAACACAATTCTTCACTAAAAACTGCCTATTCACAAACTTAAGCACAATGACTTTTGCTTCTACTACATCATTCCACTTGACATTGATGGGTACTAACTGATTTTTCATACCATCTTTATATCAGTTAGCCCAAGACTCCAGAACAGATCAGAGGTAATGTAAGTCGAAAAAACTTCACCAGCTACAGGGGGTCATGTAAGATGCCCCCATTTTCAGTTTCTTTTAATAATCAATAAGTTAAGTCTATTGCATTTACCTTGATAAAACCATGAGGATTATATTTTAATACGGATGTCCTTTCGAAAGTTTTTTTTTAAGTGGCCATACAATGTTTTTTAACAACTTTTTATGTAAGTAGTAAAAAACCAACGTGTTATTTCTATATATTTAAATTTTAGCTTGTGTTTTTTAATATTGGTATTTTTACTCTCTCTTTTAGTTAACTGATGATGGAATGTATTAATTCCGAAAAGATCTTCTTAAAATAAAAATTTAAGCTTGTAATAAGCAATTTTTTTATACCTTAATACACACGAACACCACGTGCTTTGTATTCAACAGGTATACTAGCCACTCCTGGATATCCCCACTTCATGGTTTGTTCCAGTTTCACTTTTAATTTCAAATATGAATATTTAAATTTTTTGAAATTATAGTATTTATAGTCAGAAAATCTAATATTAGAAAATTATAGTATTAATTTTCGTAAGATGTAATTATAGAATGTAATTATAGATTTTCTGACTATAAATACTATAATTTCAAAAAATTTAAATATTCATATTTGGCGCCACTTTGTACGTAACCATAATAACAATCAAAAGCTAGTTATCAATAACAAAAAATATAATAAACAGAAACAAGTGTCTTTCTGACATAAATCAAACATCAACATAATCAATGTCATAATGAATATCTACAAAATTAAATAAAATTAAAATATTGTACTTCATAACTATATAATTTTATTAAGTTAAGTTTTAATGTTTTGTAAATTTGAAAGTTTAATGGATTAACCTCATGTTGTAAGTTTTTATACTAGTTTTATACAATGCTATTTAATTATAATTTCATTGTATTTACTGATACCATATTTTAGCATATCCTGAAGAAGCAAATAAATTTTGCGAAAGCTTGATAAAGAACAAAGAGTTTCACTTTCCTGCCCTATTAATGACTGCAACCTCATAATAAAACTTTATTTTAGATAACGTGTCAGTCAATAATACCTAACTACTTTATATATATATATATATATATATATATATATATATGTATATATATATATATATATATATATATATATATATGTATATATATGGATATATATATATATATCTATATATATATATATATATATATATATATATATATATATATATGTATAAATATATATATGTATATATACACATATATATATATATATATATATATATATATATATATATATATATATATTAATTGGGTATACGAGTAAACCCCTAAATTGGATAAAACTAGTTTCCAAATTGGCTATATCAAAGGCAAAGGTCATTCTAGATATATCTTCAATGTGAAATGGATAAAGCAGTACAGCTTAAACTTGGGTATAAATAAAACTACTTACGTTTAAATTCATTTGCTATCTTTTTTTTAATAAGAATCTCATCATCATCAGTGGCATTACAGCTCGTTATGAGCCAAAGCCTTCTTCCATTCGCCCCTGTCTCTGGCCACTCTTCTCCATGCTTTAACTTCGATGGATTTTAGATCATCCTCTATGTTATCTTAATACCTAAGTTTTGGTCTACATCTGGCTCGTCTTCCCACTGGTCCTCTTTGGTCGAACATTTTTCTGATCGTTGCATCTTCATCTCGCCTAATTAAATGTCCTATCCATCGAAGGCGTGCTAATTTAATACATTTTACAACGTCAGGTTCCCCAAAACTTCTGTATAACTCAAAGTTGTAGCGCCTACGCCACAAACCCTGTTCTTGGACTCCTCCATATATTTTCCTTAGAATTTTCCTCTCGAAACGTTTAAGCGATTCTTAGTCGTTCTGTGTAAGTGGCCACGTTTCTGACCCGTATGTTAACACTGGCCTTATTAGTGTTTTATGTATGGTAACTTTAATTTTTCTGGATAATTTTGGGCCATTTGTTTCCTTAAGCCCTAATAGCACTTATTGGCAAGCACTATTCTTCTTTTAATTTCTTCGCTGACATTGTTGTCTTTGGTCAGCAGCGAGCCCAAGTAGACGAAGGTGTCCGCACCTTCCAGTTCCGGATCATCAATTAATAGTCTAGGTATCTGGTTGCCTGATCTAGTACAATACATATACTTGGATTTCTGTACGTTTATTTTTAATCCCATTCTCAGTGCAGACGCTCTTAGTGATCGAAATGCTTCGATCAGAGATTCTGTGAACCTAACAATAATGTCTATGTCATCTGCATATCCAACCACTTGTACAGATTTATTAAAGATGGTGCCATTTGTATTAATAAGGCACTCTTGAATTACTTTCTCTAGTGCAAGGTTAAATAAGAGACACGACAGTCCATCTCCCTGTCTCAGTCCACTTTTACAATGGAAGGGTCTTGAAAAGTCGTTTTGGATTCTGACTATACTCTCTATGCCTGTGAGTGTAAGTTCGTTAGTTGAACAAGATGAAGCGGCATTTGAAATTCCACCATAGCCTGTAGAAGTTTTTGTCTGTTGACTGAGTCGTATGCGGCTTTGAAATCCACGAATATGTGGTGGGTGTCAACTCCGAACTTAAGCGTTTTTTCAAGAATCTGCCTGACTGTGAAAATTTAATCCGTTGTTGATTTATTGGGTCGGAAACCGCACTGGTAGTTGCAAACTATTTGTTCAGCATAGGTGATCAATCTTCTGTACAATACGTTGGACAATACTTTATGTGCCACGTTAAGTAGGGTGATGCCTCTATAATTATCACACCCCATCATATCTCCATTTTTGTGAAGAGATTTCCATTTCCTTTCGTTGCCAGATTTCGGTTACTGATTTATGCACGTGCTTAAAAAGGGTATCACCACCATTTTTAAAGAGTTCGGCAGGAAGATTGTCCAAACCAGGGGCTTTGTTATTTTTCAGTTTTGAAATGGCTTCTCTAATTTTTTCTTCGGTGAGGGGCGGCTCTTGAGCGTTTTTATCCATTTCAGGCAAAGTAATTTCTATTTTGTCTTCTTCACGACTGTCGCTAGGCAATTCTTCAAAATGATTCGCCCACCTGTTTAGTATCTGTTCTTTGTCACTTATTATAGAACCATCTCTGTCTTTACATGCTGTTATTCTGGGTTTGAATTCTCTTCTGCAGCTGTTTATCTTCTGGTAGAATTTCCACGAGTCTTTTCTATTGTAGTGGTTAACAATCTCGTTTAGACCGTTTTCGTATGGCTCTTTCTTTTTCCTTAAAAACGTCCTTTGTTCTTTTCGTCTAAGATTTTCATATTCTTCCAGGTTTGATCTCGTTCTGCGCTGCTGAAGTCTATTATATGCTTCATTTTTCTGTTGGTTAATGGATCTACATTCTTCGTCAAACCAATCTTCGTTTATTTTAGCCTGGTTAGGTTTTAAATAGCCTTTAGCCGCTGTATGGATAGCTTCCTTGCATTTGGTCCAGTGTTTTTCAATACTTAAATTTTCGTCATTTCTTGTCAGCTCTTCATTTAAAATTTTCTTTTAGTTATCCCTAGCGTCTTCAGATTTTAGCACATCAGTATTATATTTCGTAGATTTTGTGCTCTGGCCCTTCTTAGCGTTTGATATACGAGCCCTGAGTTTTGTTCTTACAAGGTCAGAGTCTATATTAGCACCTCTACATGCTCTGACATCTAGTACATCCGAGAAATGTCGACTATTAATTAGTACATGGTCAATTTGGTTTTTTGTTTGACCGTCTGGGGATTGTCATGTGGCTTTGTGGATATTTTTGTAAGGAAAACATGTACTTACTACCACCATTCCCAATGATACTGCGAGTTCAATCAGGCGTAAACCATTTTGATTGCTGACAGCATGAAGACTATGATCGCCGATCGTGGGTCGGTAAATAGTCTTTTGGCCGACTTTAGCGTTAAAATCACCAATAATAATTTTTATGTCGTTGTTCTGATATTGTCTGTAAGTGCTTTCCAGTTTCTCGTAAAATATGTCCTTCTCCTCGTCTTCTTTATCTTCAGTGGGAGCATGGATATTGATAATGCTGTAACTAAAGAACCTGCCTTTAATTCGGATTCTACATATCCTTGGACTTATTGGATCGAAAGCTATGACTTCTGATTTCAACCGTTTATTCAGTATGAATCCCACGCCAAAAATATGATTATTTTTATCTCCGCTAGTGTAGTGGAGAGTGTATTCTTTTGTTCTAGGTGTAACAGTCGTTACTTTTATTACAATTTATATTAAAATAATAAATAATTTATATTAAAATAATTTCAGAGATGTAGTATGGGTTGCCTAACTTTAAGTGTTCATTTGCCCATTAAGTGTGTATTTTTAATAATTTAAGTTGTCACTCTGATCTAATTTGGTAACATTGCGAACCAGAGAGATGACAGGAGATTAAGGGGAGTGGAAACTGGCTTTAGGTTAACTTGGTTAACAAACTAGGAATTAGAATTCACTTTTGATCGAGAGTTTGAAGTGGTACACAACGGTGGCAGTTAGCGAAAGAAAATCCAATTAATGCATAGAATTTCCTTCACTTCAAGAAGTTAAATATTCCAAGTAGAACCATAACAATTTAATTGACGGTGTTTTCGGAAACTCGGGAAGTTGAAGTGAGATTTCTAGCACGGAATTAAGTAGCTATCTGGTAAATAATAATTTTTTATATTATAAACATTAGAGTATTTTATCTATATCCTATTATTCAGATTCATTATTTCATATTTTAATATAGTATTTTGTCCAAGGCCATTATATTTTTACTCTATGTGAAGCAAGGTCACGCTACATCCGATTGGATGGGTTTTTTATCTACCATAATTATCTTTTTGCTCCGGTTTCTTATGCTGAAAGTAACTTTCCTCACTTCTTCTTTGATTTCTTTTTATCAATGTTGAGATTAGAAGTAACGGGGAATTGTTTTCAGCCACCTACCATGGAATTATAAATTTCCCTCAGAACATCCGAGGGAGAGTACCACTTTAACTCTATAAGAATCAGGGTCATTGGGACAGGCCAGGGGGTATTGTCTACTCCACCCTCATTTTTTTTCTCCAGCCTGCACCTAGAGGTAGGGCAGGACAGTAATCATCAGAACTGAGCCAATTAGCACCAGCTCCGTGCTAATTTCGAACCTCAAGGAGGACTTCGCTGGGACACCGAAGCCATTCGGGAGTATCCTTCCAGACAACTGTTTCACCTTGGAGGACAGTTGGTTTTTACTTCAGAACTATATATATATCTTGTTTCACCAGTTATAGGTTTTTTTTTATAACATATATATATATATATATATATATATATATATATATATATATATATATATATATTAATTAATATAACTCCCCTTGGTGTAAGGTATCGGTAAGTTTGAGCTCAAATTCTACCCAGAGATTATCTTCCATTGTTTTTTTGTATTAACCATTTATTTCATTATTAACTTTAATTATTTCATTATTTGTTTACTTAACTAATTTTTTTTATATTTCATCTTGCGTTATTAACTCCGGTTATTATCCCTTCAGGATAATAGACCGTTTCAATTGTTTAACTTGGCTTGTTCCCATTTATATATATTATTTTGTTTGTATGTGAATTTAGAGTTGTTTAACAATATTGTTGGTCATATTGTAGGTAAGTTTGATATATTTACTTGGCTATACGTTCTTCCAACGTTAGCATTATTTTGTTTAAGGTTGTTTTTTAACCTAGATGTAGGTTGTACACTCTATATCAGAGTTATTCTGTGTAGTTTTCAACTTTTTATTATAGTTGTTTTCAACATTTTTTTTTTTTAAATATTATATTGTGAAATTTTCATATACTTTTTGGTAACTTAGAGATTGTCAAAATCTAAGAAGTTATATTTAATAAACTTGAATTTGTTTTTGCATATAATTTTTTTATTAATATTTCCTTACCTTTTTACATTTACAGCATTTTTGTTTATTACATCAACTTTAATTAATATTAGCAGTATACGATACCTGGAAGAGTGACCGTTACTCTTTTTAGAGTAGTATCCCTCTTCTGGCGCCCTCAATTTGTTTTCTTTGTTAATTTTCATTATATCTATTCATTTTTCTTATCTTCTTTTCTATCCATCATACATATTTTCCTGATTTACTGTCTTTAAAAGGCATGCAAATTGGCCGTATCCATCCTTGAGTTTCTAGTGGTCATTCTCTTGCCTACATTGCTAGCCTAGCCACATTCCGTTCAATGTTTTTTTTTCATACTTCTTTACTTAATTGTTATCTATTTTATCCCATATATATAGACCACTCTTCTTATACCTCTCTCCTCCTACACACCCCAGTACTTTGCTACATAGGCTAGCACTATCTGTCTACCTGATTTCTTGAAGTGCTATATTGTCTGATGAATATTTATTAAGTGTATTGGACAGACTTCTTAGTTTACCTGCACTATACAGCGTACGCACATTCCAAGTAAATAAGCCAATATCATTAACCTTATCATTAACCTTATTTCGTTTGCCAAGTCGTCGACAAAAAATCCGTCCGGCTGATTGTTTTGAAGTTTCCGTAACAGAATAATTCTTACAGGAGGGGGTGAACCCACTGAACAACCCCCAACCTGGAGGACCAGTTCACCCGCTCTTGTCAGTTGCCGACTCAACCTTCCACCCGGGTTGAATACCGGATCTCCAGTTGGGTTGCTTGGCTTAACAGGGGACACCAACGTGAAGGTGAGAGTCGGATTTGAGTAGAAGAGGCTAAGTGGAGTAAACTGGAATCAACTCCATATTTTCGCATCTAACTCCTTTGTCCCCCTCCTGTATTAAGAATCTACTATAGAATTATTGTCCGAAGGATTTAACTAAGCATTGAGAACTTGATATAATTAAAACAGACATAAAATCATATTCATTTTTATACCACATTTGAAACGGTTATACATTTAATCAGGATAATAGAGTATTAACCATATAAATCCAGAATATAACGAAATATTTACAAAAACTTTATCCACTATGCTTCTAATATGTTGATGATTCTAACCCTATCCGTATAATTCTAGTATTATCCGATATTCGCGTTTAATCCGTACCATGTATATCGTATAATATAGTTGAAATCTCTTGTGCCACTCAATATGTTTTTACCAACACAAAAGAGTTTTTCTTTCACTTGGAGTCAGTTTAAGATAATTTTCACAATTCAACGGCATTAGGCGTTTTCCGTAAAAGCTACAGTCCATCAAATAATTTGTACTCTGAAAGTGCACTAAATATACAGGATCTATTATATAAAGTAGTACCGTATGTAAAGTAGTAGTAGAGTTACGTAGATGAAATGGTATTTATCAATAAGACACGATTAGATTTTCAAGGATTTATAAACAATAATTTTGTAGAAAAAATAATTATTAGATGGAGGACATGGAAATATAGAGAACATACAGAAAACATAAAAATATAAAAGATATAGTTTTAAAAGTTGACATTAACATTACTGATAGAAGAAAAATATCATTAAAGCGTTTACATATTACGAACTGCGAAATTGTATATAACGTAACAAATATAAGAATTGTATATATAAACAGTTACGTCAAGAAAACAGAATAAAATATTACACAAATATCTTAATTCAGTTATTCAAAAATTGATTAATTTAAATTTTTTGGTTTAGAAAATAGTTTGTGGGGCCCACAAACTTTACAAGAACACTGTAGTTATGGAAGAATTTGATCCTTAAAGCAGCAATAGTGCTACACTCAATTAAAGTATTTTATTATTATTAGTTTCATATTTAAATGCCAATTAATTGAACACGATACAAGATACATCTCATACTTTGTAAAGTAATGTTTTTTAAAAAACCAAAAACTTAACTTCACTAAGAATAGAAATAAAATTAACAGTCATACACTAAACATACATAATAAAACACGGTATTTACTAGCACAATATATAAAAAACAAAAACTTATTTATCGACGTAATTATGTTTAATTTATTTTAAAATTTATCAAAACTGTGTTAGAATAAAAATTGAATAAACCCGAAACTTGACCTAATATAAGCTTATGTATTCAGTATAAATATATGTACATACTTTCCACGTTTTTCATAACATACATTGCTATATAATATTAATTAGAATCTATCTTCTTCTTCTTTACCGCTAAATTCACATTTAAGTAATTGCTCTTTTGGTAGATACCATAAATGTATTTCGCACTGCCATTTATATCTTTCAGATCAATCAGTGGTCTTGCTTTTAGGACGACTATTATTAGAACAAATATATATACTATGATTCTTTTCTTTTTGTATAATACTGTAAAACATCTTTTTATAACTTTAATTTAAAATTATATAAATAAATTTAAATGTAAATGCGAATGTCAAAATTTCAAATTTCCACTGATCAGTGGGAGAACCGTCGGCGTCCTTTGTCATACTACTTAATTTATTCTATTTATCGTACTATATAATAAAGATATGTAATGTAATATCACAATACTAATGTGTAGTGCTCAGCAGACATTAAGTTTATTTTTATTACGTTCGTAAAAGTAAAAAAAAAATTAAAAAGTACCAAAACTCAGAATTTATTTCTAACGAAAATCACCTCCAATGTTTCTAAGCTTTCTTACATTTTTCTCGACTTGCTCTTTCTCTCTCTAGATTTATATGTTGATTGCTTGATATTAACTTTAGTAGCATAATCCGTTCCAAGAGTATTAGAATGTTAGGTGGTTGTAAAGATAGTTAATGAATTTTTGTAATTTTGTGTACAATGCGTTCTCAAAATAAATCTTTTTGTCACATATCAAATCACCTATCCAGAAAACCGCTTTTCTAAAATTATCATGGTTTATAATGCAGAGTTTGTGACCAAATTTAAAAGTGAAAACTTATTTTAGATCTTAGCCTTATTAAACGAACGAAACATCTATGGAATAATTCATGAAATAAATTAGTTAACGACAATAGCTATGCTAACCAGAAAAATTTGTAAGTAAATACCTATTTGTAATAATTATTTTACGAGTTGTAGTAGAAAAATATATAATATAAAATTGTTAATGTTTTGCAATTTGTTAAAGCTGTACACTTTATCCTTTGCAGAATCAGTTATTTCTGCTAGTTCTCTGACAATATTTAAATATTTGAACTAGTGAGTTTTTCACGTTTCTATCAATTTACATAGAATATCTTAGATAATAATTATGTTGCATTATGTGCGCTCCTGTCTTATTTACCACTATTTACAGTTATATCTATATTTAATGGTTTATGATAAAAACAAAATTATCATTATTCTATTTAGTTGTTGCGATTGTCCATATGTTTTGTGTTGATTTGTGATTGTGGACAAAGTTAATTAAATTTTTAAATTTTAATTGCCGTTTGTTTCTGTCTGTGAAGTGAAAGAAGGTATCGTATCATATAAAAATCGATGTATAAAATGTTTAAACATAAAATTTGAAATCCTTATTTTAAATAAAGACTTACCTAATTGGGTGGATTAGTAAAAAAATATTTTAGAAGTTCGAAGAGGAAATTTTTATTTATTTGACAAATTATTTAATTTTGTTGATTAGTTATATCGTATTCCTGAATATTTAGAAATTGTTATCAACATTTTATTTGCATTAAATAAAATTGTAACAACATTTTTTTCGATATGTCGAAACATTTAAATTAGTATAGTTTAAATGTACGTACCAACTATATTAGAGATATGATTTAGTAAGCTAAAGACCTTCTATAGGTTATAACCATATGTTGTTTTATTTTTTAAAATTATAAACACCAAGAAATCACGTTTGACAATAAGTGATTTAAGTTCAATGCATATATAGCAGCACGTGGAATGTCCAGCATTGTAAGTGGCAGATAGACCTTCAAATTCTTTAAACCTGTCTACCTATGTACGTAGATCATTTTTAAACTTTTTTTAGTCTTTTTTTATTTCAAAGCTGTTTCCTTGTAGCAATTTTAATTAATTTCTTATTAGGAATTTATGAAAATTTAAAATTTTTAAATAGTTTATTGTTTTCAAAGCACATTTTAAAGCTTTGTTGAAGAATAGTGATTTCGTAAAATCGATTTGTTAAGCTTTCTTAGTAATTTTGTTTTAAATTATAAGAATAACTAGGGAAAACCTAGTATAGTACTTACTCCGTATATATTGATAGTACTCCGACAGTGTAAATATTTCGCCCAATATTAGTTCACTCTCATATAATATGTGTTTATTTCAAAATCAACACTTGTCTAAAAATTAAAATTTTGTCAACTCAAGAAAAACTGCCCAGCTTCGATTTATTTCCAATTTTACTTTAATAAGATATTTATTAAAAGGAGTATGGATATCAAAATAATTGGACAAGTTGAGTCCATATTTTTATTAATATTTTAAGCAAAAATTGGTACAAACTTAGCAAAATATATTGGAAAATCAACGTAATATATGTCCTTGTAGAAATAATAAAAAATTCTATCGTGTCTATTCGCAACCACTGCTATTATAAAATCGATAAATAGTTTTAGGACTAAAGTATGGTCCTTGGTTTCCCTGGATTCTGGTTCTAGATTAAGGTAAAATTCTTTATTTAGAGGATTCTTGAGATATTTAGTTAACTTCATTATATCGAGAAACTTTGAGTTATTTTATTTTTCGCTTTGTTTGTTATCAGAATTATTTGTTTTGGTGTTGTTTTTTCAGTAATAGTGTGGGACGTCCATAGGCCGTGATAATTTTGACGCATTAAAACTTGTCCAGGATACTGCTCATATATTCGGTACATTCTTGCTAGTTTTAACGAAATTTTTGGTTTTGGATTCTTCAAAAATAAATCCTTAAAACTTTCGTCCATAAGAAACCAGTCAGTTTCTTTCCCCGCATTAACCACTTTAAATGAAAAAGGTTTAGACCTTGACTGCCGAATAAGATTATCCCATTCTTCTGGATTATCAACAACTACTTGTTTTGTACGAGAAATGTGACTAAAGTCACTGTAGGTATGAATTTTCTCGTATTGGGTATACTTGTGTTATCCCTGATGCTAATTTTAGAACATGCGCCATGATATATGAAAAGCGGATAAAGACGTAGTTTTTGTTCTGACCCGGGCAACCATCGAAGAAAAACGATAAATTATCCATTTTACCTAATATATGATCTTTCAAATAATTAAATATCATGCAAGTCACATTTTGACCACTTTTAGTCATTCCTTCGTGATAGGTATACATATTAACATTATTGCCTCCAATGTTGCGTACTTCAAATACATAGTACCAAAGTTGTCTGTTGTAAAAGACTTTATTTGTAGTCAAATTGGATAGCAGAAGATTTTGCATAAAGTCAAAGGTTATTGCAGATACATTATTACTATGCTGACATTTATGTGTAATTTTTCGTTTTATATCATAAAATGCCGTTGCTTTAGAGTGATGAAGGTCTCTCACTTGAAGCAGTTCCTTATTTGTTGATTCATCAATATTTGACAGTTTGAGTTGAGTTTCAGTTTCATCACATAATATACAAGTGTCAAATCTGGGCTAAGAAAATGATATGTTAAATCATGTATGTAGATTTTACATTTAGCTCGGATTCTATATCAGCAGTGTGGGTCTTCTTACGCCTATTACTTTCAGTTACACTGGAAATACTACGAAGAGCTTTGGCACAAAGGTAGTCGTTAGTAGAATTTTGTACATAAAAGACGCTAAATTACATGTGGTGAACCTTAAAATCGAGATGTGTTTGTATCTTCATTTCCACTGTAACTAGTAGTATCATTGTTAGGTAAAGCAACTTGTGGAGTACGACTGCGTCGCCTTTGAACAGGAGTGGCGCTAATGAGGCTTAATAAATATGAATGCTCATATTAAGTCACGCTGAACTATTTCTAATACAAAATAAACAAACATCACCTGTTACTCACAAAGAACGCACACAACTAATAAATTTATGAACAAGGTCATTCTCGCTTACAGATAACCGTTGACTAACATGAGACAAGTGTGGCTTTTACAACAAACCGCATGGACATCTGTTGGATTTCTAAAACTATCCGAATGTTTCATGTAGTTTAGTCCAGACATCTAAGATTTTTACACAACTAATGTGTGAGATGGAGGAAGAAATTACTATTTTATGAGAACAATACATTAAGTAAAATTTTCGAAAAATGGACATGCATTAGAATGTGCAACACAATTTGTTAAAAGAGTAAACAAAAAAAAATCGTAAATGACCATTTACATTTTAAAATATTTTATCAGTTTAAAGAAAATAGAATTTGATGTCGATATTGGGAGTAAACTAAAGAGTTTATAAACAAAACAACTAAAACTAAAAACACATATTTTTCGTTATAGTTAATTTTATGCAATGAAACAAAATATCCTTAAATAATGTCCTAAAAAAATAGGCATAATTTTAAAATATTACTCTTTAAAATGCATTTAACCTACATAAATTACCATTATAAATTATAAGTGAGACAGACAAAATTAAGAAGACTCAAAAAGCGACCAAAGGAAAAAATTTAATTAATAAAGAAAATGTTTTTGAAAACCGCGTTTGCTCGAGAGACCTAATTAATAAAAATATGTTTATTACATTGTATGCTAATTGTATGTAGAAAAATCTTTAATTAACACAGAATTATTTTTGATTTCAGTATTTTTTAGTTTCAACTCGCCACTTCCATGATATAATAAGAAGGAAAAATGGAGGAACCTAAACACGATGAAAAACAAAAAAAAAATCCATTTGATAGCAGTAATATTTTATCAGAATTATTTTTCTGGTAAGTAAAAATTTTAAAAGATTTTTAAGAAATTAGTTAGGTAAACCACAATATGGTATAAAAAGTACACTAAATAATAGGATAATGAATAGATTTATTGTCACCATATTGATAGAAATTCTAGGAAATGTATTACATAATATGTATCTATGTATAAAGTATAAAAGTGTCTTGTAATTATACTAAACGATATTTTTGGAATTATGAATTAAATATTTTAATTTAAACCAAAGCAATTACTATGTCTTTACATTTTAGAATGTTTAGAACCTGGAAGACAAAAAAGATGAGGTAAGTGGAACAGATGGGGAGAAAGAGGAAACACCAACGATTTTTGAACTTAAGGACGCAGTTAAAAAACTAGTCAGAATTAAATCACATGATATAGATAATCCCTAAGCTGATGTATTTAAACAAGGGGATCACGATACCATAATGGCATTATAGCAGCTCATAAAAAAATGGACACCTAAATCCCTCCTAAATAATTGGAATAATGAAATACTTTGCACTATGCACAAAGAGGAGATATCTTTGAACGCTCTAACCACAGAGAAATTACATTTCTAAATGTAGCGTATAAAATATTCTCTGCTATAACATATGGCACCGTATGCAGAACGAATAATAAGAAAATAACAGGCTGTTTTCAGAGGTGGTAAATCGACAATTCATTAAATTAAAACACAGACAAATTTTAGAAAAAATACTGGAATATGGCATATGTAGATACTCACCACATATTTATGCACTATAAAGTAGCCTATGACTCTATAAATAGAAGATAAATGTTTAAAGAAATAAAAGAGCTAGAAGTAACAAATCAGTTGGTTCATTTTACAAAACAAACCTTTAAACATTTTGAATGTAAAGCACGAATCCAAGGGAACTGTCTGAACCTTTTAAAGCAAATAACAGGCTGCGACAAGGAGATCCTCTCTTATGTATACTGTTTAGTCTGGCTCGGAAAAAAGTAATACGTTCGTCACAAATCACAACCCGAGGTTCAATATATAACAAAAAAGTGCAAATTCGCCTATGCCGACGATATCAATATTTTTGGGAGAACGAAAACAGCTGTATCAGAGGCAGAAAATGGGTTTAATAATAAACACCAACAAAACGAACTACATGAAAATAAGCACGCAACCACGAATCCTACGCCTAAAAAAATTGTGCTATTTTGGGCTGAATCTCATTCTTAAATCCTTAGTTATATCAAGGACTACAAATACAAAAATACAAAGCAGTAATACGCTCAGTCCTAATATGGTTCATAGTTCTGGACTCAGAACAGAAAATAATTAAAACATGTTGGGATGTGTCAAGAGAAAAGTACTAAGTTGAATATATCGAGCGGTGAATGAAAATATGGAAAATATGATATAATTTTAAACTTTATAGAAAATTCCCAAAAGACACCTCTTAAGGGGTGTTTTATTAATAAATAAAAAAAAATAGAATATACCAATAAGCAGATGTCTTAAAAATAATAGAATACGTGCTTGGCCAAGGAAGGCAATGGATAGGGATGACTGAAGAGAAATTCTTGTAGAGGCTAGGACCCACACAGGCTTGTAAAGCCAGAATAATGATGAGGAAGTTGCCATATATTGTTCCTTTCAAACACTGGCAGGAAGAGGACAAATGCTCTGGAAACTCCTCTTAATAATTGCCATGGCAGTTTTGATGGTTGCAACTCTAGATATTCCATCTGCACCTTTGTGTAGTTTCAGAATTCTATACAGGGTGAGTCATAACTATTGGGACATAGACTAAGGACAGGTTATTTGGACCAAAATATGGCTATTGGGCCAAATATGCCTTAATAAAATGTTGCTGAGAAAAAAGATACAGGGTGTTAAAGTTAATTTTTTTTTCGTTTTTTGCTAATAGTTTACCTGTATATTTATAAATTGCTATCAAAATTGGCACAGAGACATAATCTTAGACAAGAAATAGTATTTTATTTACAATTTTACGTTTTGTCATAGAGGGAGCCACGTGGATCATTCCTAATGATCAAATTGGGTCTAAACTTTTTCTGATGAAACTTTTTAGTAATTTTTATTAGAAAATATGACGTAAACATCATTTTTACGTAAAATTGGTACTCTTGTTTAAACATGATAATTTTAACCGTTTTCGATAAAAACGCAGTCGAACTGCTTAGAGTCTTAAAAAAGGATTTCAAATATTATTTCATTTATGAAAAGTATGCTTTGGACTGTCAGATAATTGTTGTTGGTAAATGTCATTTGTTCAGAGTCAATTTTTGATTGAAATGCCTCGTCACAATCATTTTACTAATAAAGAAATGCGAGATATGATTTGCGTATACGCACAAGAAAATTTTTGTGGTCGCTCGGCAGCCAGAAGGTATGGAATGTTATACGCAAACAGAAGGCAACCAAATCACAAAACTTTTGCAAGATTATATCGTAGTTTAGGTGAAACTGGGTAATTTTACACTTAAAATCGAGGTGGTCGACCGAAACGAATCACACCTAATCAAGAAGATGAACTTTTGGTTCGAGTAGATGAAAATCCTGAAATAAGTTCAAATGAGTTCAAGTCGTCTATTTCGTAACATGTTTGCTTTTATTTCAAACTTTCTACGGCAACGATATTTCCAAGTTCGAATCAATAACCATTTGTACAAAATATGTAATTTGTACAAATACAAATACTGCAATGGCACAATTAAAACTTTTTTGTATGCTGACGATCTGGTAATTCTAGCAAGAAATAAAAACATATTATCTGCTCATAATCGTATTACTGCAGCTCCTAAGTCGATAGAATCGTGGTCTAACAATATTGGGCTCCAGTTTTCCACCACAAAAACAAAAGCTATACATTTTTCACGAAAATCAAATCCACAAAATCTCCCAAATCCATTTTTAAACAATTCTCCTATATAATATACAAAATAAATAAAATTCCTACAATTCAACTGGACTCAAAATTAAGTTGGACAAGTCATATACACTCGCTAAGAGTATAGTGTCAAGCTGGACTAACATTATGAAATCAGTATCACATAAAAATTGGGGAGCAGATTTTCCAACTCTAATAAATTTATATAGAGCTTTAATTAGATCAAAACTGGACTACGGATGTGTTGTCTATAACATCGAAAAACCAAGCATAGCTCAAAACTTTGGATACTAATTAGAGTTCAGTCGTTAGACGTGCTCTAGGAGCATATTGCACCAGTCCTGTGGACAGTCTACTCTGTGAAGCTGGAGAGCCACCCTTAAACCTAAGAAGAAAATACTTAACTCTATCGTATGTCTCGACTATAAAATCTAACCCAAAAAATCCAGCTCTTCATCATGCTGTTGCTAACAGGTTCCAGGAGGTCTATCAAAAAAGAAATAGGGGTCCTGTACCTTTCTATGAACGAGCTAATAGATACTTATTCGATTTTAATATTGAACTTCCTCCCATTTATCCTATCTATGAAATAAATTTATGTTTTCCTTGGGTTGTTCCCTCTCTGCTTTGTAACCTTAAACTTACAGCATATAACTCAAATAACGTGATACCAAATTTTTTTAAAACTCACGTTCTTCATGCTTTCACACAGTACAAAAATTACCATTTTATATACACGGACGCATCTAAGATCATAAATCGAGTAGGAGCATGCTTTGTGATATCCTATGAACATTCCATCTATAAATTGTCTCCTAAGACAAGTATTTTTACAGCAGAACTATTTGGCATCAATAAGGCTCCAATCTTTATTCTAGAAAACAAACTTCCCAAATCTCTATTATATTATCTGATTTACTTAGCTGTCTGACATCAATTTCTCAGATCTATCCCTCTCATCCAACATTACAGCAGATTAAGTTAATGTTGTACCGTATATACCAAAACAATTTGACAGTAGAGTTCCTTTGGGTACCGTTACACGTTGAAAGATATGGTAACGAAAAGGCAGATAGTCTAGCTATGTCCGCAGTAACCAATACAGCCGCATCGGTGGAAAATCTAACGGTGCATTTGAATTTAATGTTTGGCAAAGCCAATGGCATAAAAGCACTACTAAATTGATAGAAATAAAACCTTCCGTCCTTCCATGGAACTTCTGGCCTTCAAAGCGACAACATCAAGTCTTGATAACACGTCTCAGATTAGGACACACTTCTACAACACATGAATATTTGTTGAAGAAAGAAGAGGAACCAGTGTGTTTTGTTTGTGAATGTAAAGTGACAGTGAAGCATATTTTGATTGACTGTCCAATATACTCAGTTGAAAGACTATATCACCACGTTCCAAAAACATTAAAATAACTTCTAGGAGAATCTAAATACGTAGCTGACCTGATAGAATTCTTGAAAACTATGCTTTTTCAATAAAATTTAATACAATACATCAATAATTAAAATATATATATATATATATATATATATTGTATACATTATTATGTAATTGATATTTTGTATATGCCTATGTATGCCTTTATCATTTTTGTATTTTTCTTATGCTAAAACCCTAAGTGGTTAAAGCAAAATAAATAAAAAAAAATGGTATATTAGGTGAACATGCTTTTATGTATGATAAGTCTTGCCGAATGTCTGTGGGTCACTCTGTGGTACTCGTCCAATTGGCGTTGTCAACTCTGCAAACACTCAACATACAAACAGCACACACGTATTACGTTGTGGCGTAAACAGCCTGTTTGTTTATATTTTAGACGATTATATAACTTTTGGTTCAGAATGTTGGCAAATTAAAAAAATAAACTAAACAATAAAACAGAAGTAAAAGAATTCCTCAAAACAGCAGGAAAAATATTAAAAGGAAAAATGAAGATATTAAACTACGGATGGTGAAAACAGAAAAGATAACCTGGAAGATAATAATAATAGACATAAATTGATAAATGTTGTTTTTATACAACCATATATCTTCTTCTTTTTGTGATTTCGATCCTTCTTAGAGGTTGGTTATTATACTAACCATTCATGTCTTATTAGCAGCGATTCTGAAGAGCTACAATTTTGCTACTCTTGAAGGTTTCTCAGCTGGTGAATCTCTTTATTATTTTTACAAATATTTATTTTGTAATTTAAATTCGTGTTCTTATTTCTCTACTTGTATTGCTCCCATTTATCAAGGTTGTTTGATATCTGTAGTTGTTAATCCTTTCTGCTCATTTCCTACAGTAACTCTCTAGTATATCTCGCTTTTATTATCAATTTGGTTTTATTCGCATTTATTTCCAGTGTTGTGTTCATTACTGCATTGATTTGATCTATTTGCTATGTTTTGCAGTGATTCTAGACTGTCAGTTAATATAAATTTAAGAATGAAAACCAAAAGTATTTTAAAAGTGTGTAAAATATTTAATTCCTCGCTGAGTGCTTTCGGCTTTAAAGCCATCCTCAGAGCTAAAGCAATACAAAAAGCAAGTACAAAAACTTTAAAAGTACCACTACTAAAAACGGGCTAATGTTCAAAAAAAATTTCTTCAAAAGTTACAAAACATCTTTTTAACATTAAAAATTTCAATATTTTAACAATAAAAATGTTTTTTTATGGTACAAGTGCAAGCACCCAACGATATGGATGGACTTGAGGTTGTCGCCTCAATATTTTCCATAAGTGTGTACAAAAACATATCAGTCCTTTTCAATTATTAAAATTAAGTTATCATCTACAAATCTTGTATTTTTACGTTTATAGTTATATTTTAATCCCTTTCGGATAATGCTTCTTTCTTGGCATATCATAACGTTGGCTATCATCAACGCAATCTGCACTTTCTTAACAGGTTTTCTAAAAAGAGTCATAGTGCTAACTCCATACCATTATATATAGTTCTTGAGCCAAAAAGTACGACCTGGAGCTCTCTTTCTTTCTATTATTAACTGTGAAAGTTCGTATTTGTCATTTCTTAAGATTTGGCAAAAATACTTAAGGTTGCATTTTTATATAAATAAAATTTCATGTTTCTTATCTGATCTTAGAAGGACTTCTTCTTCTAAAGGCAGCTTTGCTTTACCTGTTGAATAACAATAAATACAACATGCCTGTCGTAACAAATCTACAAGCCACGTGTTCTTCGACTTCCCTTTTGGGGTTACAATTTTCTCTATAGCATGCTCCTTCATCCTTTGAGCCACACGGAACTTTCGCACTGTTCTCCTTGCCATGGTCAACGTCAGTACCATATGTCAACACCAGTAATACATTTTAATTAAAGATTTTTCTTTTAAGTGTTGTTGGGAAGTCAGATGACTTCTTCTTCTTCCTATGCCGTCCCCATTAACGGAGGTTGGCGACCACATTTTTAAAAGCTTCTCTATCTTTTGCAACGTGTAATAATTCGTCTACAGTCATGTTTGTCCAGTCTCGAATATTTCGCAGCCATAACTTCCTCTTTCTACCTATTCCCTTTTTGCCATCGACTCTACCCTGCATGATGACCTGCAGAAGACTATATTTATTATTTCTTAGTATGTGTCCAAGGTATGCAGTCTTGCGTACTTTTATCGTTCTCAACAATTTTTTGTCTCGACCCATCCTTCTCAGCACTTCCTCATTGGTGACCCTGGCAGTCCATAGAATTCTCAACATTCTCCGGTATATCCAAAGTTCAAAGGCTTCAATCTTTTTAACTATTTGCGCTTTTAGTGTCCATGTTTCTACCCCGTACAATAGTTGCGACCAGACGTAACATTCAACAAACCTCAGTCTCAGCACAGTATTCAGATTTTTGTCACAGAACAATTGTTTGAATTTTAAGAACGCTGCCCTTGCCATTTCTATTCGTACCCGGATCTCTTGGTCTGGATCTAATTCTGTGTTGATGTAAGCTCCCAGATATTTATATTTTGTCACTTTCTCTATTTGATGTCCACCAAGAGGTAGTTGTTCATTATTTATTGGACTCCTTGATACTATCATAAATTTGGTTTTATCTGTGTTGATGTCAAGTCCCATTTGAATGCATTCACTATTTATTGCATCTAGTAAAGTTTGTAGTTCTTCTATACTCTCAGCCATAATTACCGTGTCATCTGCAAATCTCATGGTGTTTTTGATTTCTCCACCAATTCTTATTCCCTCTTTTCTTTCCCATAAGGCTTTTCTGAATATGACCTGTGAGTAAATGTTGAAAAGCGTCGGAGACAAGACGCATCCTTGCCTAACCCCTCTCGCAATCGGAATATTATTTGTTTCTATATCGTTCACCTTTACTACTGCTTTCTGGTTCCAGTATATAGCCTTAATAAACTCAATGTCTTTTTTGTCTAAATTGATGTTTTTTAATTCATCTATTAACTTCATATGCTGCACTCGGTCAAAGGCCTTCCTAAAGTCTATGAAGCATACATATGCACTCTTGTTATATTCCGACATTTCTGCAAGAGTACCGTCAACGCAAATAATGCTTCTCTTGTACCCATGCCTCCTCTGAAGCCAAACTGAGTTTCACCTATCTGCTCCTCACATTTCTTATAAATTCGGTTTTGAACAATTTTCAAGAGAATCTTTAAAGGGTGGCACATTAGGCTTATCAATCTATAGTCATTACATGATTTGGGATTGTTGTTTTTTGGTAGAGGTAAAAATATCGATTTAAGCCATGTTTCCGGGATGTTGCCCTCTACATATATGTGGTTGAGAATTCGGGTGAGTCTCTTTATATTACCGTCATCTAAGGCTTTTAACAGTTCAACTGGAATTTGATCAGGACCCGGTGCTTTTCCTTGTTTTGCATTCTGTAGGGCATTCTTTACTTCTGAGGGTAAAATTTGTAGGTATTGTTTTTCTTCACCTATATCTTGTTCATTTTCTCTCTCGTCATGGAACAGATGGATTATATATTGTTCCCATACTTCCTTTATTTTGCTCTCTTCAGTAAGTATTTCTCCATTATTATCTCTTGTTATAAGTGTTCTTCTTTGTCTGGTGTTGCCTGTAAGTTCTTTCATTTTTTTATGTAAGTTTGAGGTGTCATGTTTGTTGCTGAGTTCTTCCAATTCCTGGCATTCTTTGTTCATTTATTCCTCCTTAGCCTTTCTGATTTCATATTTGATTTTATTCTTGTTTTCATATTTGGTTTTATATTTATTTTCATCTTTATTTTTGTATTTTCTTTTTTCATTTATTAGCTCAACTATTTCCGGTGTCATCCAGTCTTTTTTAGTGGTTTTCTCTTCTTCGCCTAGGACCTCCTTTCCCGCTTTTAGTATGGCTTTTTTCATATCTGCCCATTCAACGCTTCCTTCAGTTAATTTATTTATCTTTACGTTTAGTTTCTGTTGGCAGTTGTCGTCTTTTAGGTTTTTGATGTTAATTTTGGTGGTTTTAACTTTTTTCTCCGGTTTCCTGAGTTTAATGTTGACGTTTGCTAGTAATAGATTATGATCCGTATCTGCATCTGCGCTTGGATAGGTTTTTACACTTTGTACTCCATTACGAAACCTTTTGATAATCGTTATAAAATCTATTTGGTTTCTGATTATATTGTTGGTGTTATCTTTTGGAGAAGTCCACGTGTATAATCTTCGTAAGGGTAGGTCGTAGTATGTATTTGTTATCACTAATTCTTTCTCCTGGCAGTACTGGACTAATCTGTCTTCTCTTTCGTTTCTTTTACCTAACCCAAAATTTCCTACTATATTTCCAGTTTTTCCTCGACCGACTTTAGCATTAAAGTCGCCCATAATTATTTTTACCTCCTGTTTCTTTATGTTTTTTGTTAACAGTTCTAAGTCCGCGTAGAATTTTTCGACCTCAGCATCATTGCTATCAGATGTTGGAGCATACACTTGGATTAGATTTATGTTTAGAGGTTTGGCTTTCAGCTGAAGTAGCATCATACGTTCGTTAAAGGGAATGAAATTTGTCACAAACTCTTTTAAGTTATTGTTGATAATAATACCAACACCATGGCTGTGTTCTCCAGTGCTTTTGCCTGAGTAGAAAATAGTATTGTTATCCTTGGTGTAGTTTCCAGACTTTGGCCATCGGACTTCTGAAAGGCCCAATACTTGTATGTCTAATCTCTCCATTTCTAGCATGACTGTTGTTAATTTTCCTGCTTCATAAAGTGTTCTTATATTCCACGTTGCTATGCGTTTTAAATCGCTTACACTAAATTTGTTTCTCCACCCGGGGATTCTTCGCACCCCTGTCCCATTAAAGGGACGCCGAGCACTCGGGGCCACTGTTTGATTTACGTTCATTTGTGGTTGTTCTTGAGAATCCTTAGGGATCTTTAATGCAGTAGTTTCTCCTTGCCTTCTGCATCCTTATGCCGTTGATCTTGGCTCATCCGCCTTTGAGATCGATTTCTCAATCTCAGGACAAAAGAGTGCCCTTCCACTTACCAACTCATTCGCCCGAAGCCGTTGGTCAGTAAGTGGGGGTTTGCTTATACCGGCAAACATTCGGTGATTTCGCAGTGTCACAACCGGTTAAATCATAATTACCGCCTGTGACTATTCAGTATCAGACCGGTAAAGAGATTTTCTCTACCGCTCCGATCCTGTAATGACATAGCAGCTGCCCTATGCCATGCTCTCAGTTGATCCACGGGTGTTTATTTGGCAGAGCCTTATTCACACCTGCCTCACATATCTGTAGGACGTTCCCTATCAGCCATTGGGACGCGCCGTGTTAAGGTTGAGAACTACCCCCCTCCGAGTTCGTTTTCCAAGAAGTACTGAAGAGCCCCTACTCAATTCAGAACTCCTCCTTCTTGGAAACTACACCGGCACGGCTCAGATGACTATCAAACATGATTCAACTTTCCGAAGGCTACAAAGTTAGTCTTATACGACGGAGAAGGTCCACGATTTGATTATCTCTTTGGGTGCGAATATCATGATCTAGGTATTTATAGGCATTACCTGTCTATGGATTTTGTCCCTAAACATATATTTTCACATGATATTTTATCATCTGAGTTTTAGATATATTGATTTTGAATTCACTTCGAAAGAAGAAAGTTCTGAATGTTTTGAATGTAATTGAAATAAAATTTTAATTTGGTTAATTATGGATTTTGTCCCTAAGCATATATTTTCACATGATATTTTATCATCTGAGTTTTAGATATATTGATTTTGAATTCACTTCGAAAGAAGAAAGTTCTGAATGTTTTGAATGTAATTGAAATAAAATTTTAATTTGGTTAATTAATTAATATTTAAGAGCTATTTATCACTTAATAGGTTATTGTTAAATACTGTACTTGCTTGAAATTAATATAAAATGTGTTAAACGACTTTATTGTATTGAATTTCAATAGTTAATCTTTATTTATATATATTTTTTAGCTGGTTATTGCCCTATTTTGTGACCGGTTACAAAAGAGAGTTAACGGAAGATGATATGTACAGCCACAGAAAAATACACGATTCGACCAGATTGGGAAATCAACTAGAAAAATTATGGACGAAAGAAACACTTCATGCAAAGTCACCATCCTTATTAAGATGTATTTTAAGGACTTATTCAATTCAGATAACAGGCTTGAGTCTGTGCATATTAACATCTGAATGTTTGAAGTAAGTATTGGATTTTATCGATGGCGTTACATAATTTTTATTAGCGTTATTTTGCACAGTAGAAAATATTAACGTCAATTTAAATACATATTTAAAATTCTTTGTAGCAAATGTCAACTAAGATATTTTATAAAATGTTACCTAGTATTGGGTATTATAAAAAAAATCTGAACTGTTGGCAGTTTTTCTTTCTTTGTATGTGGTTTCCTTAAATAGTTCTTTTTTTATTTTTGCTACTTTCTAAAATAATCGGAATATTCAAGGCGAAAAGCTGGGGTTCGTTCGAAAAAATATTCCCATGAACTATTTTTTATAATCACATTCATGAGAAACCCCAGAATAGGATTCAAGAAGTTGCCCGTGCAAAAAGTGGTCCTAATTGTCTTTAAACAAATTGTAGATTATTAAAAGTCAACCCATTATTGACGAGATTATTGAGCTTGGTTCAGAACTTTACGACGAGACTATGAAATTTTCGGAATTAGATTTTAATCCATGGGAAGAGAAACTCGATGTAGCTAGGTTAAACACTCACTTTAATATTGGAGATATTAAAGCTAGTCATGTGGTTAGATTAACTGAGATGAGTGGGATTATTGATATAAATGATCCTTGTACGCTCAACTATTTCGGTTTGGACATTTTTTTAAAATATTTTTTGGATCCGTATGATCAAAGAAGATTTGTTACAATTTTTATTTAAATTTGATCGTTTTCAAGCTTTAAAGAATTAAAAACTGAAAAAACGAAAAATAAGGATTTTCTAGGCTTAAAATTATAAGTAAACAATATTATTTTTGAATTAATCAAGTGCGTAAATTCAAGTTTAAACCTTTTTCTATCAGTTCCTGATAAGTCTTTGTGGCTTCTTTTATTCTACAAGAATTATGCTACAAATTTTAGCTAGTTTGTATTCTCATTGCACAAATAAGTGACCGTCCTGTCGTGAGCGCTTGATTAACAATTAAAAAACAATGTTTTAAAATAAAATAAACGCTGAATTTTTATTGGGAGTGAAGAAGAAGGTGTAAACTTAAATTTCGGTAATTGATAATTTTAAAAGTAATATTTTTACTTGTGTTTTTGAGATAATGGGAGAGAATATAAGTTTAACAATGTACTGTATTTCTAGCGTCGAGGGATCACAGTGACATTTTAAATTATTTATTTTAAATATTTTAATGTAAAGTTACTTCAGTTTTTCTGGTCAAAAACCCTGTTCTGCGTTGCCAAGAGCAATTGTAATTAGCAACCGATTTTCACTTCATAATAGTCTATTTTTGCCAAGCAAAGTTGAAAAGTAAATGTTTCACAATCATTTTTCATTTTAAGAGAGTCTGTCTGAATCCGTCAAGAAAACTATATAGTAGAAAACTATAGTAGAATAATTGTTCGACTAAATCAAAGTCTCGTTATTCTACACTTTAAGAAAAGTTCTTAACCAACATAACAGTCCAATCCAAACGAAGTAGTTTTTTTAAAGGCTGATATCATGTAGCGGAGTAGTTGGGTCAGTAAATCTTTTATTTAAAACAAAGAATGTATACAGCGTAAACAAAATCTGAATATAAGATACAACAGTTCGATTAACAGTTTATACTCATGCGAAATATGGACCATAAATCTCAAGGAAGAAAGAAATATGGATGTTTGTGAGGTGCAGAGAACATCCTACGGAAAATTTTAGGAGTTATAAAAGTAGCGAAAAGAAAATGGAGATTTATGGGTTACTCAAAATAATACAGATAAATAGGGCACAGAGAGTAAGATGGGTGGGACACAGATGCCGAAAAAAGCATCTAATAAATAAAGGGAACAAGAGAATAACATATTAAAGTGAAAAAAATTGCCTAACTACATAGAAGCTGAGAGGATCCGTAGTATATGTTTCATACCAAGCGCTGCTTATGTTTTTTCTAATTTTTTTTGTGTAAAAAAATTGTTCTCCAATATTTGTTTTTAAGTTAGGCTCCAGATATTTACCTAGATATTTACATCAGATATTATAACTAACTATTTTATATTAATTAATAGCTCAAGGTCTTGATTACTTAAAATTAATTATAATTCCATATACTCAATAAAGATCATCTAATACAAATAACTCACAAACCTACCAAATAAAATTAATTGTTTTTATTTGGAAGATTTTATCGAAAATTACTGATCTGAATCTATTCTTTTGAATTGTAATACCTAGTATATTCCAAAGGAAATTTACACCTTGTTTTTTTTTTTATTTAAAGACAAAGTCGCATCCACCTAATGGTTATTAGCGACGGATCTGTACAATTTTACAAGAATAGGTATATTACATGGTTATAAAAAAGTTTTTTTTTTTCTACACAATAGTACTAAAAAAAATCAGTAATACTATACAAAAAAAGTTAAATCCTATGGAACACATCGATAGCTTTTAAATAATCTATTAAGTTCTTTGAATAACTATTTTGACTTAACACAACTGATAAATTTGAATCTATATTATAAAGAGATTGTTGATGTTTGAATTTGTCACATTCAAAGATATGTTTTACTGTTAAGGTTGAATTGCAGCGCTCGCATATTGGTGGGTTACATTTTGAAAAAAGGTAAGAGTGTGTGAGTCTAGTATGGCCTAATCGTAATCGGTTAACTACACTCTGTTCATGGCAATTTTTGTACAAAGGTTTAGTTCCTTTAACTGTGTCTTTAATTTGTCTTAGTTTAGACGTTGATATTTGCCATTCGTTATGCCAGACTTCTAAGATTTTTGCCTTAATAAAAAGCTTTAAATCTTCTGGACCGCACTTTAATATTATTTCTGAGTCCGCACTAGACACTGCACTACGCGCACTTAAGTCTGCTTCTTCATTTCCGGGGATACCCACATGAGAAGGAATCCTTATGAAGTCTACTGTTCTTCCTTTTTCTTAACATGTGTGAAGTTCTGATTTGATCATTTTTTCAATTGGGTGTTTGAATATTTGAATTATACTCGTTGAACTGAAGTAATCGAACTCAGAGAATCAGAAAGAATCACCGCTTTGACGATATTGGTATCATTAATAAACTTAACTCGATAAAGAGCGAATAATTCGGCCGTGTATATGCTATAATGGGGAGATAGTTGAAATAGATATTTACTTGAATTGATCACAAAAGCGGCACCAACTCCATTGCTAGATTTTGAAGCATCTGTAAATATTTTGGAGAAATTTTCATAAGTTTGAAGTATATTTGACAGAATAGTTTTTATTTGTAAGGGACGTATTTCCGACTTACTATATTTGCTCAAATATACATTACTTTGTGGAATATTGATTGACCAAGGGATATGAGGATCGGTGATGTTTGGATCGAATATGTCAGGAAAATCAAAGTTTAATTTTTTGCAATATGTTCTAACTCTTTCATAGTATGGTTTTCTTAGTTTATCATTATAATTAAAAAGTTCGTTATATTTATCTGTGAAGGTGTTACTATAAATAGGTTTTTCTGGATTACAGAATACCGAGCATGAATGTGTTAATGTCAGTTGCATTCGCCTGTGGTAAAGGGATGGCTCACCAAGTTTAGCGTATATGCTCTCAATAGGTGTACTTCTAAATGCTCGGAGTGCGATCCTTAGCCCATTATTATTAATTGTATCTAGAGATTTTAAAATAGGCTTTCTGGCAGAACAATAAGCGATGCATCCATAATCGAGTTTAGACCTGATTAACGATTTGTATACTGATAATATTGTATTTTGGTCGGAACCCCATTTCCTGTTTGATAATGTTTTTAAAATATTTATTCTCTTATGGCAAGTTAATTGTAATTGCTTTATATGTTCTCGCCATGTCAGTTTGTTGTCTAAATGCATTCCTAAAAATTTAATATGAGTATCTACGGTTATTGGTTTCCCGCATAACGTAAGATTTGATGCCGTACTTACATTTGCTGTTTTTGTAAAAACCATGACCCTTGTTTTTGTAGTAGAAAATTCAAAGCCAGTATTCAGAGACCATGTTTCCAGTTTATTAATAAAGCTTTGTAAACATTTTGTCATACTGTCTATATTTTTTCCTCTTGTAAATACCACTAAATTATCAGCATAAATCCGTGCTTTTAAAGGTTTTTCTATGTTTTTCAAAATATCATTTATCGCTATTAGGAAGAGTGTTGGGCTAAGAACAGACCCTTGTGCTACTCCATTTATTAAGCAGTGAGTTTTCGAGCACGAATTAGAAACTCTTACGCGAAAAGTCCGATTGGTTAAAAAATTGTTGATGAACGATAAACAGTGTCCCCGAGTATTCCACTCATACAACGTTTTTAGAATCATGTGTTTCCTGGCAGTATTAAAGGCATTTTTTAAGTCAAAAAATATCGCGGTACATTTTCTATTAGTTGCAAACGATTCCATAATATCGCTTTCGAGTTCCAGAATGTTATCAGCCGTTGATCGATTCTGCCTAAATCCATTTTGTTCAGTAATCAGTAATTGATTTTGTTCCAATGTCCACATTAATCTACTGTTAACGATTTTTTCTAAAAGTTTGCACATGGAACAAGTAATTGAGACTGGCCTGTATGATTCCACACTATATCGTGATTTTTTGTCTTTTAAAAGAGGTAGGATGTAGGAATTAGTTCATATTGAATTTTCAATGCTGTTGCGTCCATATGAAATTAAATATGTCAAGTAAATGAGATTTGGCTGGGTCCGGAAGATGTTTTAGAAATATGGTTGGGATATCGTCGGGTCCAGGACAAGAATCTTTAAGGCTTGAAAGTGCTGAATTAAGTTCTTGAAATGTAATGCAACTATTAATTGCTACGTTAGGATTTTCATTATTAGGAAGAGTAAAGGTATCAGATGATGAATTTGAAGAATCTGCACGTGGATTTTTGTCGTTTGAGAGACTTTCGTAAAAATCCGCTAGAACGTTTGCAATATCTTCATCTTTGGATACTATTTTATTTTGTACTTTCAAGTGTTTAATAAAAGTCCTCTGCGGAGTACCACAAAGTTTTCTAATTTTTTGCTAGACTTCCTTGGAGCTAGTTGTGTTATTTATTTCCGATACAAACATCTGCCATGAATTCCTTTTCGCTTGCGTTATTGTAAGCTGCGCTTTTGCCTTTAATTTTTTAAAATTAATTCTGTTTTCTGGTGTCTTGTGCTTCTTAAAATTATTAAAAGCAGATTTACTATTTTTTATGACCTCTTCGCATTCTTTAGACCACCACGGTACTGGTGTACGTCCCTGTATTTGTTTTGTTTTACCAATATACAATATAGCACTTTCTAAAATTATGTCATTGAGTGATTTAATGGTCTCGTCAATATCATTGGTTATTTGGGCCCTAGATATGTGACTATCAATATATTGAGAAAATGAATCCCAAAAGTTCCACTTTGGACTAAATTCTTGATGTTTCTGTACATGGTTGAGGTTCGTAATAACTATGGGAAAGTGATCACTTCCATATGTAAAAGGCAATACTTCCCAGTCTAAACCTATGGTTAAGTTAGGATCACATAAAGAAAGATCAAGAACTGATGATTCACCTGTCGATATATTAAATCTAGTAGGGTTGCCATCATTTAAAAAGTTTAGATGAAAATCTGTAATAATGTTCTCTAATATTTGGCCCCTTAAATTTGTATTTTGTAAGCCCCAAATTGTATTATGGCTATTCAAGTCACCTAAAATTAGGCGTGGTGTGGGTATCTGATCAAGAAGTTTGCGGAGGTCTTCGTAACTAACTTGTATGTTAGGAGGCAAGTAAATATTACAGATGTAGAATTTTCTATATGGTTTTAAAATCTTTACCGCAATGGCTTCGAGATCTGTTATGAGTGGAAAGGCTTCATGGTCTATTAAATTTTTTTTTCGATCAAATAAAAGGCATATATCGAGCACAGTTTGATTTAATCTTGCCCAAGTACTTTCGATCCCTAGATCATCTTCAGGGGCATTTCGTCAATTGCGGCCTATCCGACAAGAACAAAATGTCAAAAACATATAATTGTACATCACACTACACTACAAAAGGACAAACAAACACTTTAAAATTATCGAAGAAAAGCTACACTACACTACAAAAGGACGAACAAACACTTTAAAATTATCGAAGAAAAGCTACATTGCGTCAAATGACGCAATGTAGCTTTTCTTCGATAATTTTAAAGTGTTTGTTTGTCCTTTTGTAGTGTAGTGTGATGTACAATTATATGTTTTTGACATTTTGTTCTTGTCGGATAGGCCGCAATTGACGAAATGCCCCTGAAGATGATCTAGGGATCGAAAGTACTTGGGCAAGATTAAATCAAACTGTGCTCGATATATGCCTTTTATTTGATCAAAGTTCATTTATTCGAGCATTTAACCTTATATTTATTTATTAAATTTTTTACCAAGATTGCCACTCCTCCACTAGCGCGATTGGTGTTCGTTCTATCTTTTCGAAAACAGTTGAATTGTTTTGGTGAGTATATATTGCAAAGAGTAAGGTTAGTTTCTTGTAGGCATATTATTTCTGGGGAGTATTCTGATTAAATGATTTGTAACATAGGTAGGCGATGGAATAGTCCATCAATATTCCACTGTAGTATAGAGTTGAAAATTATGTATTGAGGGAAGATAATCCACTGTCTGTAATATCGTTACCTAGGTAGTGTTGCAATTTATTTTTAAGACGGGTGAAACGATGTTTCGTAGTTTTGTCGGATATGAATGGATAAGATATGGTTAATAGATTTATTAGACCAAGAAAATAGGATGTATATTCCTTGACAATTTCGATAGGTGATTGACTGCCTTGGATATTTTCAATTAGCATCATGAGTTGATCATAGTTTAATAAAAGTGATGTGGAGTTTTCATTCGTGAATAATTTCAGAGAATCAGGTGTTGGTGCTGTGCGTTTGGGTTTTTTTGGTTTCTGGGTTTTGATTTTGTGAGATATGGGTGGGAGAGTAAATAATTGGGTATTTGTATTTAGATTTTCGATGGGGGGAGATAATGTTTCGTCAATGCTTTTTTTCGCAGATGAACAGGGTGAATCTTTTATGGTTTCCAGTGAAGCTTGTGGGTCCTTTACTTCCGATGGTTTTACAGTTGAAGTTTTAGTGGAAATGTTCACATCGGCAATTGTAGTTATTTCCATTTCACTAGGCGGTTGTACAATTTCTGGAATAGAAGGAATTGAAGATGGTTTAGGAGTAGGTGTAACATTTGGATCACCTACCCCAAATTAATGTAGTTGGCTATCAATATCGATAGAAGATTGCGAATTTGGCGTAGAAGTAGGATTCGGTATAGTTGAATTTTGGGCCTGAGTGGTTGATGGTATACTGTTGATGTTTGGACAATTGTTTGAAATATGGCCTAATTGCTTACAACTATAACAAGTCAGATTGTCTTGAGATATGAAAATTCTGTAAGAGGTGTTTTCATAATTTATTTCAATCGAATCCTGAATAGTGATATTATGTGGACTGACAAATACCTGTCTTCTGAAGCTTAATATGTGGTTATACTCTGGTAGTGTAGCACCAATTTTTAAAAACGTTATAGGGGAAACGAGGTTTAAGCTGAATTTACTATTTAGATACATACATATTCTATTATTAGATAAGCGAGAAGAGAATAAGATATTTTTTGGATTAATTAAAGTGCCTAGCGGGATTAAATATTCCTGAAGACGGGCGTTATTTATAGCACTAAAAATAATTGCTTGATCTTTAGTAGGAAATTTCTGCTGTGATGCTGCCAAGGAATAAGATTTGCTCTTTGAAGAGACGTTCTGTATAGTTACATCCGACGACATACCAATTTATTATTTTTCACAGCAGCAAAAATATAGTACCTCTCTGCCCAAGCAAAAAACAACACTGGTTGTTGTTTATTATTGATAAAATTATAATTATTTGCGATCGATAAACCATCCAAAAAACTAATAAATCCAGTTTAGAATGCGTTTTTAAGTTTAACTAATAAGAAATATTTAAACTTACAGTTTTAAATAATGTTGGTAAACTTTAATTGTAATTTATAACGTTTTATATTCACAGTTTAACACAAAAATATCAAGAGCCGAGACAAACGTCTTATTCACAACTTTTGTCAGGGCCGAACTCCGACACCTTGTTTTTGATCAAAACAATTAGGGACTTTAGATGCAGCATAGCTCACAGCTCCCACGATTTCAAATAAAGTCTTTCTCTTTGACTTAAAACTAATTTAAATCAACAATCCTCAAAAACCAAATGTTAGCTAGAAAATAGAAATTCTCTTCAGAATCTTGTTATCACACTCAGGCAAATTATTTACGATGAAACTCACCAACACAACAAATTAAATACCGTCACTGTACTGCCTTTCAAGTTTAAGGACTTACTAATTGTTGCACCACAATCTCTTCGGGATCCAAAACCTACTCTCTATCTTTCGGTGATATTTTCTTTCTTATTTCAAAGTTTTTCTATCCATCTCATTGAGGTCAAGATATCAGCCTTCTCCTTTCAAATTCCAAGTTATAGTATACAAACTGTTCTTTTCAAATTCGTAGCACTGACAAAAAAGTCAATTGTTTAATTCCAAACAAAACCTTCATATTTCTTTAAAATACTTCCTACCTAAATTATTAATTTTAATCAGTTCATTGTCTGAAAACCCGTAGAATAATTGAAGATTTTAATATATTATAACTACGGCGTATTGTAAAAACCTTTTCCTTTTGGAAAGCCAAAACGAAGGCCACGGAAAAGGTGGGAGGATGAAGTGGCAGCGGACGTGCAAAATTTGCTAGACGTAAGAACCTGGGGAAGATTGGCGCGGGACCGGAAAGTTTGGAGGTATAGTTTGGAGGAGGCCAAGGCCAAGGCTAAATACTTTATTGCTAATATTTCGATAATAATAATAATAATAATCTTTAGTCCGACTTTAGTCCGACATTATCAGACCAAACATTATTATTGCATCATCCATATGATCGGCTATAAGGACGAGGTCATCTGCAAATTTCAAATAACTGTGTTTCTCTCCATTTATGTTGAAACTATGCTCGTTTAGATGTGCCTTCTTACAAGTGTGTTCTAAAAGCGTCGTGAATAGCTTTGGACATACTGTGTCTCGTTGCCGTATACTTTATTGTATACAGAATTTATTTGTTTTTTGTTCAGATAGTCTTACGCTAGCTGTGGCATTTTAATAGATATATTTGATTATGTTAGTGTAGCGATGGTCTATTCGGCAATCTGTCAATGCTTTTAACATTTTATGATGGCTTATGGTATCGAATGCTTTCTCGTAGTCGACAAATATCAGTGCCAATGGTTTGCTGTATTCTGCAGACTTCTCTATCAGGTTCTTTATCACTAGTAAGTGGTCGTTAGTGCTGCATCCCGCTCTAAATCCAGCTTGTTTTGTAGGCTGAAGTTTAATTTAGCGTCCAGTCTTTTTTTGATAATTTAATAATTAATAAGCACATTAAGGATGCTGTATTAGTTAAAAGTCCAATTCATCAGGAACAGTATGCGTATAGATCAGGAATATCTACGAAAATGACATTGCACAATCCTTTACGGAATGTTGAGTACATTCTGGAAAACCAAGAGGTGATGTTGTGTTCATTTCTGGATATAGTGGGGGCATTCAATAACACATCTGCATCTTCTCATGAATAGACTGCATACTAACGAGCCGTTTGATATAAGCAACTGGTGGGTACAGTGTCAGCACAAGTAGCCGGAGGCTTTCCGCAATGAGGTCTCTTATCTCCTCTATTGTGGAATTTGGTCATATATATGCTAGCTAGATAGCTAGAGTCAGCAGCGGTAGGCATCATATCTTAGGATATGTGGATTATAAAGTCATCTTAGCTTACCGCCAATTTAATGGCAGAGTTAGATGTACAATGCAACAGGCTCGGACTGTAGTAGCAGAATGGACTTCAAAAAATATAGAGCTAACCCGAAGTCAAAAATCATGAAATTTACCAGAAGACGGAATTAAGAGAGATTGGGTTCTCTAAAATCTAAACGGTACATATCTTAATCTTCTGAGTGAAGTATGTGTCTTGCTTAAAATCAGTAGATAGAACCAATAACCAAGAAAACGATAACTTGACTAATAGTAGCCAGAGACACTCCTTGTAAAATGTGAGTTTCAAAACCAAACATAGTATATTAGAGTTTTCATATGGTGCTCTTCTTCTCCTTCCTCTTCTTCTTTTTATGTAGGCATAAATCTCTCAGTTTTTCAATGTGCCTACAGCAAGTTGTCGTTTCATCGTTTTCGTGGTCTTCCTACTGATCATCTTCTTATTGGGGAACCGTTTCTTGCTGTCTTTACTACTCTATTTGTTGTTATTCGGCTTATATGATCGTTTTATTCTCCACCTTGTATCTATGTCATATATTTTTACCTCTAGCTCTGTTCCATAGTGTTTTACCTTTAATTTTTCTAAGTGTTTTCATCTTTGCTGTTTCTAACATCCTTTTTGTCCTCCCTGTGTCAGGTCGTGTTTCTACCACGTATGTCATTATCGCTCTTATGACTGTTTTGCAAATTCTGCCTTGCATTTTTTTTCCCGATATTTTTATTTCTCCATAATATTTCATTCAGGAAACCTGTGGCTCTTTAATCTTTTCACTTGATCTTCCACTTCTGTTTTAAGCTTTCCGTAGCTAAATAATGTGATACCTAGGAATTTAAACTCCATCACTTTGGACTATTACACTGGTTTTATTATCTGACCTTTCAGCTCCAAATTAAATCTGAGTAAATTTGCTGTTATATCCATGCATTTTGTCTTTTTTCGGGGAAATTAACCTGTTTAATTTTTTGAAGGGTTTATTGAATTTTTGCAACATACGTTATAAATCATCTTCACTTTAAGAGAGTAGTATTGCGTCGTCTGCATAGCAGATTGTTTTAAATTGTTTTTCTCCCATTTGGTATTCTTTTTCAGATCTTACTTTTTGTATTATTTTATCCATAATTAGGTTGAATAATGGAGGACTCAGGAAATCTTCCTGTCTTACCCCATAGTTTTTCTTCTACTTTTACTTTTATTGTATTGTTTTGGTAGATATTTTCCATCGTTTTGATTATTACTCAAGATATTTCTTTTGCGTACAATAAGTGTTTAACGTCCGTTAATTCGACCCGTTCAAATGCCTTCTTAAGGTCCACAAAACATAGATATTCCGGTTTGTTGTATTCTAATGATTTCTTTTGCACTTTCCTGATTATAAATATAGCGTCGGTGCATGATATTCCGTACCTAAAACCTTGTTGTTCTTCTGCTAGCGTTATAGTTTCATTCAGTTTAGTTGTTAGTACTTTGGTTGTTAATTTGAGTGTTGCGTTTAATATACTAATTTCTCTGTAATTTTGTCCATCACCAGGTTTCTGTATTCTCAAACTTCTTTCCCAAGTTTTTTTTTCAAATATTTTAATTGCAGTAGTTCTAGTAATACTAGCTGTATTTTTTTTAGATGTATTAAAACTTTCTCTTAGGTTACATTTATTTATTTTTACTATTTTTGTCCTAAAAAAATCTTTTTATTATCTATTGTTTAATTTTTTGTGGTTCTCTTTGATATTTTGGTGTTGTCTCGCGTTTTTACTTCAAGTTAGTTATTACATTTTTAACAAATTGTAATAACTAACATTACAAATAGTTGTTATAATTTAAATACCAATCTTTTATTTTTAAGGATACTTCAACCGCTTTTTATTGCAAAGTTAATGCGACTCTATCAATCAGTAGACTTTGAAGAAAACAAAAACGACATCTACCTCTATGCTTTACTTGTCGTTGGGATAGCATTTATTAATATAATTATAACACATTTTTATAACTTCCGAAATGCTGAACTTGGAATGAAAATGAGAATAGCCTGTTCGTCGCTTATGTATAGAAAGGCCCTAAAGTTAAGCAAATTGGTTTTAGTTGACACTACAATTGGAAAAATGGTAAGTTGTAAAGGTAGTATATATGTACGAATAAATTTTTCATATACCATGTAGTTTTACGTACCGTGTAATTTACGAAACATTTTTAAGTCATGAATTACCTATTCGTTTCACCTAATCAAGATAATAATCACGAAATATATATATATATATATATATATATATATATATATATATATATATATATATATATATATATATATATATATATACCAACATGCATATACTTTAGGGAATAGCTGTAAAAATATAAATGCAATCAATATATAATAAAGTTTACCAAACAAAAACTCCCAGATCTTTATTTGTAATTTTAACGTTAAAAATATCTATACGAACCTATGTATCGTTTAAGTCAATAATGAGTAGCTTTACATTGGTTTCCGAAATTTCTTCTATGACTATGCATATTTTTTCTTGGTTAATTTTTTTACAATTTTTTTAGAAATGTGTATGTATGTGTATTAACACACACACACACACACACACACACACACACACACACACTACTAAAAGTGATAAATCGTTTTTTAGAAAGTCTTCACTGTTTCGTCAAAATATTGTGTCCAATTACAATGTAATCTATCTACAAGTTTATGATCCGTTATGGAAAATGAGTAGTAATGAAAATTATCTCAATTTTAATGTTGACTCGTCTCTAAAGAGACCATTAATGAAGTAACCTTTATTTATTTTAATTTTTTTATACTCATTGATAAGAGGCTATTCTTCGTTGAAAACTATAGCTCCACCTAAATTCGGATCACTCTCAAATTGACTATATTCTCAGGAAGTTAAAAACAGTGGTTATTTAATTCGTCACAAATTTAAATATAAATCAATTTAAATAGAACTATTTGTTTTTCTTAAGCATATTTTGTTGATATAAACTATTTATTATGTACTTTAGAAAACAACTACAACGTTATAGGAAATGTATTATTTCATATGATCAATGAAGCCCCAAATATGAAGAGCGTTTTTGAGAAAGGGGTAAATTTGTCCATATATACTAGGGTGCATTTGGGTGAATTATGTGCAGTTTTCGTACATATGCATCAACAGAAAAGTTCTTCAAAATGAAATTTTACATCAAAATGTCACCTTTTAAAGTTAAAAATAAATTTTTGAACCAAAATATATTCAAAAAACGTAGTAAGGAAACAGGAACACACGAGATTTTTCTTTATTGCACGGGTATAGGCATTGCTACAGAAAAAAATTATTCTTTCTATTTAAAATGACATTTGGTAGAAGTCTTTAAAATTCACAGTATTCGAGATACGAATTACATTAAATAAAAGAAAAAATAATTAGCTTTAAAATGGTCTACTGCAGAAGACCGAAAGGCATAGTGACAAACTGGAATAATCCTTTCCCACTGAGTGCAAAAGCTGTATACTTTTTACTTTCTTCACTTAAAGGTATTTGAAGAAAAGCTTTAGATAGGTCGATAGAAGAAATGTACTTAGCATTCTGAAGTTTACTTAAAATGACATCTATTCGGGGAATAGGATAAGCATCCCGATTTGAAGTAATACTATTCAACTTTCGACCATCGAAGCAGACCCTAAAAGATCCATCTTTTTTCTTTGTTAACCACAGCGGACTACAGTAAGAAGACGTGGAAGGTTCAATGATTTTCAACTCTAACATGGAATCGATTTCCTTTTCCAAGTCAACTTGCCATGCCTGAGGAATAGGATACTGATATTGTCGAAAAGGTGTGGTATCTCCCACCTCGATAGTATGAGATATTAAGGAGGTACGACCTAACTTGTCTTTTGATGAAAGAGATACAAATTTAGAGATCATATTCTCTAATTGTCTTTGTTCGAGACTAGATAAACTCGAAAAGTCCTGAATAGTACTAAGTACAGACAGATTAAATTGGGAAACAGAAAAAGAAAAATTAGAACAATTTAGTGTGCTATTAAAAGCATTTAAGAAATCTATACCTAAAATTATAGAATTCTGGACTGAGGGAATAATATAGAACGTAATTTGCTTACATAAATCTGCTACTGTGATTTCAGTTTCAAATTTGCCTGTAATAGACTGAACTGTACCATCTGCAGTAGATACTTGCAGAGAAGAAATGGGCATAATAGAAATTTCAGCATTTTTCAGTAAAGCTAATGAATGTGAACCTATCACAGAAATGTTTGAGCCACTATCTAAAAGAGCTAAATAAGATTGTCCTAAAATCTTAATAGGAAGATAAGGTCTATTATCATTATGTTTCTTCACTAATAAGGAATTCAAATCAAAACAACCATTATCTGATTGGTCAAAAATTTTAAATGGTACCAAACTAAATTTATTATCTCTACCAACACAATCAGAGGATGCAATAGGAAAACAAGAAGAATCAGAAATAAAAGAATCCTCCTGACCTGTGGTAGACTCTGGTATGCATACTGAAACTACTACACTACTACTATCACGTTTAACACTAAAATTTGGGGAAGATAATCTATGCGAATCAAATGTTTTAGATTGGGAAGTTAGTCTTTTGAGTGATTCTGTGTGGTGTGTGTTGGTTTTTTCGTGTAAACCCCTTTTCCTTTTCGACTGGAAGATGGGTTTGAATGGTTGGACGTGGCTGGAACAGTTGCTGTGTTTGGTGGATCGGTTTGGCTCCCTGATGGGGGTGTGGACGGAGAAACGCTCAGGGGACGGACCTCCGATCGTTCGTTTCCCGAACACTTAAAACAATTACGTTTGAGAGTATTTTCTTTACCGCAACCATGGCAGAAAATACGGGTACGAGGGATACCGCAATCATAAAAAGTATGACCAGACTCACAACAATTCCAACAAACTACAGAACTTAATGCGGAAATATTACGTTCATGGCCTTTGGATTGCCAAGAACGGTGTTTGGAAGTATCTAGGTGACGTGAAGAGTTAAAAGAAGAAGGTCGAGAAGTAGATGGAAGGTGAGAAGACCAAGATAAAGTTTCTTCTAAACGTTTACACTTCTCTGTAATATCAGCTATACTAGTGATCTCTACAAGTGCCAACTGCTGATGATAGAATGGCAATAGACATTTCAGGATGATCTTAATCTTTGCAGAATCTGTCAGAGGTGTTTCAAGGCGACTACACATACCTAAAATATTATTAATGAACATCGTAACAGACTCGTGTGGCTTCTGTTTACGATTTTTAATTTGATCTAAAAGGTCGTCTTGAAAAGAATAAGGTAGAAAATCAGACTTAAGTTTCTGAGCTAGATCAGAACAATTTGAAAAATTATTGCGGTTATTCATAAACCACGTAAAAGCTGCACCTGAAAACAATTCTGCAGACGCTGCGAAGAGATCATCTTCACTCACTCCTCTCGATACACGAAGACATTCCACTCGATCCAAAAAGGAAATAACCTGGTCATAATGACCTTCACCAGAAAATGTAATGCCCCATTTATGAACCTGAACAGGTTTGGGTTGTAGAAATGCATTTGCCGCTTGGACAGAAGAGATTGGAGTTGATGTTGCTATTGGACTCACTCGAGAATCAAGTTCGCCTTCTAGACTTAGGATTCGGACAGAGACAGAGCGTTGGAAGATTTGTTGTGCATCATCTGAACAAGATAATAAATACACACGACCTGAGATGTGAGCTAGGCGTGATATTAGCCTGGAATATAGGCTATCTTGGACAGTCCCTCTAAAATCGGCTATCCTTTTCGCCAAATCATCCACAGTCTCTTCAATCTCCTGTTGTTGGACCTTAAAAGGAATATTTGAGGCGGAAATCTGTCGAAAACTCCTGTTTCCTTCTTCCTGCCTTAAAGCCCCACGCAATATTTTGCGTTTCAGATCAACATTGGAAGACTCATCAATACTGATGTCCCTAATCCTTAACTCGTAATCCAATTCCTTCACTAACAAATGTTCTACCTTAAATGCAGACATTATGAAAACAAAAAAAAATAGATGAATATATAGGATAGACAAAAGAAATAATGTACTAACACGCCACAAAGTCAATCGAAGAATAATCTAAAGTTAAAAAAAAATATGAATATATATGTACCAACACACCACAAAATCAATTAAGGAACTAAAGTTATCCAAAAAATATATATCTATATATAATTAAGTGTTTAAAAAGAATTAAGTAAAGTTAAGTTAAATATTTAAAGTTGAATCCCTAAAGCAACATACAGTGGTTTCAACAAATATATGGTCAACCAGCAGTTAAATACCAAAAATACACTAAGATTGGCTAATATATAAAAATAGCAATGTCTAAATAATTAAATTTTTTATCATACAAAAATAGTAAATAACTAGTCAACTGTACACAATGATATCAAAATAGGTGAGGGTTTAAATATGACTATAACTGCAGCAATACAAGTATACCTTAAAATAGTAAATCCAATAAAGAAAGAAAAATTAATACATAAGTTACAAGGAGCAACAAGAAAGAATCAAAAATAGTAAGAAATGTTATGCAATGAAAAGAAAATAACTATATAAGTTACGGTCTTAACTGAGAATAGGCACCACGTTGGGACCGCCAATGTAACAAAAACAAATGGGGTTGATGTAACAAAAACAAATAAATTAAAGCTGGCTAGCTGAATGTGCCGGAGAATGATTACTTGACACTCAAAAAGAGGATTCGGCCAATTTGCATGCCCTACATAGACCGTAAAGTGAGAATAAGAAGGACAGGATACTTAAAAAAAAAAAATTAAGTAAATGAAAGTGGTAAATTATGGAAGTTGCTCTAAGATATGATTGGGCGCCAGGAAAGTATTAACATATACCTTCCAAGGTATCTTGTAAAGCTGTTTGCTGCAATAAACGAGAAACAGGTATTAATTAAAATATTTAGTTTTCACCACAAATTTTAATCCCTATCCAAGTATATACAATATAATTTTTTTATAGCTACCCACCACCAATTATGTACAGTTAATCTAGTTACTTATATACAAAGAAAAATACCCTGGTTACACACAACGGATCCTTGATAAACTGAATTTACAAATAATAAAATATAGGAACAAATTTAATGACTATACCTAAAAAGGTAGTTTACTTGCCTACTAGAGATGTAACTCTGTATTTCGGCTTTCAATTAAATGTCTTAACAAGTAATAAGGACACTATCCTGAAGGGATAGATGTCCAAAGGTTTAAATATATAATAATAATAAAATATCAAAAAAAATAACTCTCAGATTAAATGTGTACACAAGAAATCGTACAAATGAGTTAAACGGGAGGATTTAAAACCTCAACCTACTTAGTCCCTAAATATGATTAAATATTATTTTAGAAAAAAAAACTGATGGTTTTTTTATTATTATTTTAAAATAGTATGATTTAAAGAAAAAAAAATATATAAAAATGATTAAAACTAATAAACTTAATACAGGTTTACGAGATTTTATATTCTGAAGGAGGAAGATACTTCTCGCTGCTTTCTCAAATTGTCCGAGAATAACAAGGCCAGATTTGGACCTCTAGGGAACAGCCACCTCCAAAAAAAAAATCAACTCTGGAACCAGGTGTAGTTCCGACCAGGTATTAACTTAAAAATTCTTCTTGAAACATCCAAAAAAAAACAAAATCAAACATTCTTCCCTCGACTTCTGCTTGACTCCCAGAGGTAGGCTAAAAAAACATTTGTTTTAGAGTTCTTTCTTACTCTTGATACCGAGTATGGAAAAAACAAGGTTTATGAACCTTGAAAGGTTTTATAAAGGCTACTTATGAAGTGTGGAAGCAAAAACTTAATGATTTTGTAAATGATGTGACCTTCGTATGGCTTGACCGTATTTTAAGTAAAATGGATTAATTATATCGACAATTTTAACGAAAAGCATGATATGGATAATAATATATTTTATAATATAATGAACGGTATACGACAAAATATTTTTATCGATACTCTTAATAGATAATAAATTGTTTTAAATATAGATAATTATGTTTTTTAGGGCCGGGAAGTAAAATTAAAATCCATATGATTTTATATCAATAACACCTTCGATTTACATGTTGAATTTTCTTAATGAAATGATGGGAAACATTTCAGATAAATATATCGAATCAAATGAAAAATGACAATACTGGAGGATCTCAAAAATGGCTGATGGTTTTTATATTTTCATTTTATTGATAATTGGATAAACTTACCGGCTCAGAGTGGTTATAAACCAACAGGACACAAAAAAAACCAAACCAAAACTTCCTGCAACTTCTTCTTAAAAAAAACTTTATATTCTAAATAAAAACCTTTTATGCCTTCTCTGGCCCCTACCTCTAAACCCAAGTGTCTTTACCGAACGTCGAAGCAGAAGTGAGCAATCAGCACTTGTTTTGAGTTAGCTAAACTATGATTGCAAATATAGACGCTTGGTGTCTCTGTTGAATACCAACTTAAAATTTAAGAATTAAGGAAATTATTAAGAGGATATGGATTTAAAAATTTTATTTAAAGTGAATAAAGAATTATTGAAGTGACGGACTCGTTACACTCCCCTCTTACTCGGGAAAAAAAAAATTTAAATGAAAATTTTTTTTTTCATATCTAACAACAATCATAGAATAGGTATGAACCGTGCGTCATGGCAATATCTCGAACAGACGCTTAACTGTTTGTTAGCCAAAGTTTCCATCATTGTAGTAGAAGCAAATGATACAAACCAATCTAAAATTTAAATTTTTAGCCATGGCACTAGTTTGCCAAATGTAGGTAAAAACACTAACTTAAAAACTAACTTCCGAACAATCCATATCGATTCGCAAGATTACAATTAACCACAGATTATCAATGATGTAGAAAGGAGGAGACATCCAAAGATAACCAAATATTACTAAGTGACTTACAAGTCATGTATTATCTAAAGTACATAAACTACATTAAAGCTTTCATGTAGCCTAAAATAGTCGTAAAGACAAATACTATATCTCAAAATAATGTGAAATCGGACACTGATTCCAAAATTGACTATACGGTGGACAACAGATTTATAGTAGCATATCCAAAGATAATCAATCAGGCAGAAGTGTGGACCGATTCACAATTTATAAGTAAAAAAAATACCAAACATATATACACCAATTTAAGTATTCAATTGGGCACTAAATCCAAAATTGATCAACCAGTGGACAAAAGATTTATAGATTAGCATATCCAAAGATATAATCAACCAGGCAAATGAGTCACCAATCTCCTACTCTAATCAAATAATCCAGAAAGTAACAATAAGAAAAATGCCAGATATATATAAACCAATTTAAGTGTTGAATTGGGCACTAAATCCAAAATTGATCAACCAGTGGACAACAGATTTATAGAATAGCATATCCAAAGGTATAATCGACCAGGCAAATGGGTAACCAACTCACACTCTAATCAAATAATCTAAATAAATTAGTTCAACATATACCCACATCTTGTAATATGTGCCTAAACCACAATATTCATAGACTAAATCATTGAATCTAAATCAACATTAAACAAATAATTTCATGCTGATATTCACTAACTATAGCAGGTAGCTACAACAGATTTATAAGAATATCAGACATAAGTGAGTTACAAGGCATTTAGTAAACCAATAATAACTACTCAACATATCCAAAAAGTAATAGTTAAAGAAGTAAGTAATCAAGTAAATAGTAAATAAGTAAGTAATCAACAAACAAAATATCAAGAACGAACAGGCCAATTTCTGTAGAAACTGCAAATTACTTATTCGTTCTGACATTACTAAGAAAGAACAGGATATGTTCTAGTTCTAAATCCAAAATCAATAAGTGAATGCTTAAGGAAAGAAGTAAATGTAACTGTAAACAGTCATTTGTTGACTAAAATATAAATTACTAAAAAGAAAGCAATCTAACTATGCTAGCCATAGAGGTAGCAATGTCAAGAATATCTTAACATAAGTGAGACTAAGAAATCAGCTAAAGGAAATCTTTTGTAATTATAATTGAACATAGTCTGGAAAGACTCAAGATTAAAACTAAAATGTTCAAAATAGAATTCAAATTAAAGATCGTTAGCTAATTAAGAATGAAACATCGTACTGCCCAGTCATCTGTATATTTTTCCCATGAAAATGAGGAGTTACGAAATCCATTGAACAATAGTGGCCAACTTGTTTGAACAACAACTTCGAACCCACATATTCAATCAAATATACACAGGCAAAATAGTCCATATGACCTAAGAGTATACCAAAAAAACCTAAAAATTAAGTATATAAATAGTTCCTAGTAACTGATTTTAGAATCATCCCATATAGTACATCAGAATATTAATTAAAATAAAGTATGACTATGACCAATAAAGTGATCAAATCTATACACAAAAAAAAATCACAACATCATTTCCAAAATGGCAAACCAAATAAACAAAAGATGATAATCAAATTAACAAACAAAATATATAATAGTTGTATTTAATATAGTTCCATACCAGTATAAAGTAAACAAAGATCATCATCAATCAGCCAATCCCGTCCACTGCTGGACATAGGCCTCCCTCAGTTTTTTCCAGTGTTCTCTACACTGGGCCGCTTGTATCCAGTTTCCCGCTACTCTTTTTATGTCGTCGGTCCATCTAGTCGGTGGTCGTCCTCGGCTTCTTTTATAATTTCTGGGCCTCCATTCCATAATTCGTCTTGTCCATCGTCCATCTTGTGTTCTGGCTAAGTGTCCTGCCCAGTTCCACTTAAGTCTCGTGGTTCTTTCGATGACGTCTTGAACTCCTGATCTTTGCCTGATTTGTCGGTTTGTTATGTGGTCTCGGAGGCTCACATTCGGCATTGCACGTTCCATGGCTCGTTGTGTAACTCTTAGTTTATTCGCAGATTTCTGCGTGAGTGTTAAAGTCTCTGCTCCATAAGTTTGTACAGGCAAAACACATTGGTTATAAACTTTTCGCTTGAGACACATGGGAATTGAACTTTTTAGAATATGGCTTAGTTTGCCAAATGCTGCCCATGTCAGGCCTATTCGCCTCTGTATTCCATTTGTTTGATTGTCTCTGTTTATTTTGATCTCGTGTCCCAGATATTTGTAAGTGTCTGTTTGTTGTATGGTATTATTGTCGATAGTTATATTTCCACTCATTACGAGATTTGTCATAAGTTTAGTTTTCTCAAAGTTTATCTTTAATCCTGCTCTTTCAGACAGACTTTTAAGCGAATGTAGCATAGAAACTGTATCCTGTAAGTTATCTGCGATTAATACGACATCATCTGCAAACCTCAAATGATTTAATCTTTCTCCATCTATATTGATGCCCATATCTTGCCATTGGGTGTTCTTAAATATTGACTCTAGAGCTGCCGTGAACAATTTTGGTGAAATATTGTCTCCTTGTCTTACTCCTCGACCTAAGCTGAATTTTTCTGTGTCTTCGTGTAGTCGTATACTTGATGTAGCGTTCTCGTAGATGTTTTTGATTAGTGACGTGTACCTGTAATCTATTCGGCTTTGATTTAGGGCTTCCAGTACGGTTTCAAACTCTACAGTATCAAAAGCCTTCTCGTAATCGACAAATGCAAGAACCAGTGGTATGTTGTACTCGATGCATTTTTCAATTAAGATCTTTATGGTGTGCAAATGGTCATTTGTGCCATATCCTCTCCTAAAGCCTGCCTGTTCTTTGGGCTGATAGAAATCAAGTTTAGGTGTTAGTCTCTTTGTTAAGATTTTCATAAAGAGTTTATACATATGTGTCAAGAGGCTGATGGGTCTATAATTTTCTAATTTAGTAATATCACCTTTTTTGTGTAACAAGACTATCACTGCATTGTTCCAGTCTTTAGGAATCGTACCCGCATGTAAGCATTTATTAAACAGTTCGCTTACTGATTTTAATAGAATTTCTCCTCCTGCTTTTATTGCCTCAATAACGAGTCCATCGTCACCAGGCGATCGATGGTTCTTCATTTCCTTTAAAGCTGATCTTACTTCTGACACAGTAATGGGTAAAAGTATTTCCGATCCCTGATTTATGAGAGTCTTTACTCGTGTCGGTAAATTTTCTTGTGGTCTTTGGCTGGTATAGAGGTCTTTATAAAACTCTCTAGTTATTTTCAGAATGTTTTGTTTATCTGTTGTTGCCTTTCCGTCTTTATCTTCTAGCTTGTATATTTCTTTTTTACTTTGTGTGAGTTCTCTTTTCATTATCTTTAAACCTTTGTTCTTTTCTACTGTTTGAGTAATTACATTAGTATTATATCTTCTTATATCTCTTCTAATATCCGCTGAAATTCTTTTATTTAGTTTTCTATATTCTTCTTTGTTTCCCTTTTCTTTCTCGCTTAGGTTTCGTCGTATTTCCATGAGAGCTTTTGTGTCTTTGCTAATCTTTTCACTTTTGGTGTAATTTTTCTTGCAAAATTTGAGTTGTGCGTTTCTAACCGAGTCTGTAATTAATTTATTATGATCGTCGATACTTAGAGGTTTGGGATCATTACTCTGTAAAGTTTCTGCTATATTTTTTATGTACGCTTCTGGCTGATTTGGTGAATTCCAAACTATGTGTTTGCCACTGTTTATCATCTTTGCTCTTTCTTTTTGTAGGTTTATCGTTATTCTAGCTCTTACTGGTCTGTGGTCGCAGACAAACAAAGATAAGTGTACCTAATAATAAGAATGAAAAGGCTTAATAATTTAAACTTATATAACCAAATAATAAGCAAGGAATAAGCTGAACATATACAGTATCTGGTGATTAATAATAAAGTTTCAAGAAAATACCAAATCGTAATCAAAACCGAGCCAAAACAATAATAATCACAATGGTAGATTAACTTTATTAGACAAACTTAAGTTAATCTTCATCTGAGGAAGAGGATGCTAAGTCATCTACGGTATTGTCTGGAAGTAAATCCTTTATATGAAATTGACCAATTCGTCTATTTGTCGAATTGTCTTTTAATTCATATACTAAAGGAGATATTACTCGAACGACAGTACAAGGAATATATTTCTGGCAGAACTTAGCAGAAATGGCATCACCCTTACTTGACTTTACAAAATTTCGCTTTAAAACTCGATCGCCAATAAAGAATCGCATGTTTCGTTTCCTTAAATTATACTGACTCTGATTTCTAAGGTAAGAAGCTTTCAACTTCTTCCTAATGTCAGCGAAGATTGGAGGTAAATTTTGGAGATCATCCATACGATGAAGTTTCTCCGAAACTTGAGGAAGGGTTGTTGAATTCTCAGAAATTAATCCAAAATAATCACCTGACAAAGGAATATGTCTACCAAAATTAACATAAGCTGGAGAACATTGGGTAACTTCATGAACAGAAGTTCGAATGGCTTGAGCGACTGAATGAATATACTCATCTCAACCCCTATGATCAGTGTAGGTATAAGATCGAAGAGCAGTAACAATGCTGCGATTTACCCGTTCAGTATGATTAGCTTGCGGATGATAAGATGCATTGTAGAAAATCTTTTGGACCTTATATTTATTCAAAAGATCTTTAAAGGCCTTTGAAATGAATTGTGGACCATTGTCACACGAAACTATTTGTGGAGTACCAAAAAGCAAGAAAACTTGTTCCTCTAAGAATTTCAATATGGCTGGAGTTGTAGCCTTTCGAAGAGGACAAACTAAAGGAAATTTGGTGAAGTAATCTACAACAACCAAACAATACGTATTACCTGAATAACTACGTGAATATGGTCTAATAAGATCTAAAGATATCATTTGCCAAGGAAAATTAATGTTCCTAAATGAACCCATTAATCCAGCTTGAGGTAGGTTACTCGGCTTGCATGTTGCACAAACTCTACATCTCGAAATGTATTTCTTAACTGAGTTGCGCAAACCAGGCCAGTAATATAGCTCAGCTATCTTACTAAAAGTTTTGTAGAAACCAAAGTGACCTGATGTCACATCATCATGAAGGGTTTTCAACACTTCATCCCTATTAGCTGTTGGGACTACTATTTTCCAATCAGACATATTCGATAAAGATTCGACAGGACTGATAACGTATTTATAAAGGATATTATTTTCCACCTTGAAATCAGGATATCTACTAGGTTCTTGGGTGACATTATGAATCATCTTTCGATACCAATTATCTGGAAATAAAGTGGACAGATCTAAAAGATTGATATCGAACGTTCGTGACAACGCGTCTGCAACCACAACACCATTGGCTTTGCGATGCACAATACTATAATCAAAAACAGAAAGCCTACAAATCCAACGGGACAAACGCTGTGACGGATTTTTCATAGAATGTAACCATAATAAAGAACTATGATCTGTAATGATAGTAAACTTACGACCTTCAAGATAGTATCGAAAGGCATCAAGACCATGAATAATTGCAAGAAGTTCTCTTTCTGTGGTGGAATAATTTTTTTGTGCTTTATTAAGCTTTTTGCTGGTATAAGCTATTGGGTGTTCCGAACCATCCTTTATCTGAAATAGTACACCACCTGAAGCAGTGTTGGAACAATCTGTCATGAGGTAAAAATGCTCTTTAAAATTCGGAGACGTCATGACAGGAGCACTAGTAAGAGCTTCTTTTATACGCCGGAAAGCATCATCGGCTTCTGAAGTCCATGTAATAGTTTGGCCTTTTTTCCTATTTTTAAGCAAATCTGTAAGGGGGGACAACAAAGTAGAATAAGACGGAACAAACCGACGATAATATCCACACATTCCCAATATCCTACGGACTTGGGTGGTAGTCTTAGGTATAGGAAAATCCTTAATGGCTGTAACTTTATCAGGATCTGTCCTTAAACCTTTACGATCGACTACATATCTTAAAAATTTAAGACTAGGACGACAAAACTGACACTTATCTAAATTAATAGTCAAGTTAGCCTCATTGAGACGTAAAAACAACTTATCCAAAATTTCCATATGAAGAGAAAGATCAGGAGTGACAACCAAAATGTCATCCAAAGAATAAAAAACATAGGGCTCTAATTGAGGACCAATGACTAAATCCATCAAACGACACATTGTCTGAGGAGCTGAAACAAGACCGAAAGGCATAGTGACAAACTGGAATAATCCTTTCCCACTGACTGCAAAAGCTGTATACTTTTTACTTTCTTCACTTAAAGGTATTTGAAGAAAAGCTTTAGATAGGTTGATAGAAGAAATGTACTTAGCATTCTGAAGTTTACTTAAAATGACATCTATTCGGGGAATAGGATAAGCATCCCGATTTGAAGTAATACTATTCAACTTTCGACCATCGAAGCAGACCCTAAAAGATCCATCTTTTTTCTTTGTTAACCACAGCGGACTACAGTAAGAAGACGTGGAAGGTTCAATGATTTTCAACTCTAACATGGAATCGATTTCCTTTTCCAAGTCAACTTGCCATGCCTGAGGAATAGGATACTGATATTGTCGAAAAGGTGTGGTATCTCCCACCTCGATAGTATGAGATATTAAGGAGGTACGACCTAACTTGTCTTTTGATGAAAGAGATACAAATTTAGAGATCATATTCTCTAATTGTCTTTGTTCGAGACTAGATAAACTCGAAAAGTCCTGAATAGTACTAAGTACAGACAGATTAAATTGGGAAACAGAAAAAGAAAAATTAGAACAATTTAGTGTGCTATTAAAAGCATTTAAGAAATCCATACCTAAAATTATAGAATTCTGGACTGAGGGAATAATATAGAACGTAATTTGCTTACATAAATCTGCTACTGTGATTTCAGTTTCAAATTTGCCTGTAATAGACTGAACTGTACCATCTGCAGTAGATACTTGCAGAGAAGAAATGGGCATAATAGAAATTTCAGCATTTTTCAGTAAAGCTAATGAATGTGAACCTATCACAGAAATGTTTGAGCCACTATCTAAAAGAGCTAAATAAGATTGTCCTAAAATCTTAATAGGAAGATAAGGTCTATTATCATTATGTTTCTTCACTAATAAGTAATTCAAATCAAAACAACCATTATCTGATTGGTCAAAAATTTTAAATGGTACCAAACTAAATTTATTATCTCTACCAACACAATCAGAGGATGCAATAGGAAAACAAGAAGAATCAGAAATAAAAGAATCCTCCTGACCTGTGGTGAACTCTGGTATGCATACTGAAACTACTACACTACTACTATCACGTTTAACACTAAAATTTGGGGAAGATAATCTATGCGAATCAAATGTTTTAGATTGGGAAGTTAGTCTTTTGAGTGATTTTATGTGGTGTGTGTTGGTTTTTTCGTGTAAACCCCTTTTCCTTTTCGACTGGAAGATGGGTTTGAATGGTTGGACGTGGTTGGAACAGTTGCTGTGTTTGGTGGATCGGTTTGGCTCCCTGATGGGGGTGTGGACGGAGAAACGCTCAGGGGACGGACCTCCGATCGTTCGTTTCCCGAACACTTAAAACAATTACGTTTGAGAGTATTTTCTTTACCGCAACCATGGCAGAAAATACGGGTACGAGGGATACCGCAATCATAATAAGTATGACCAGACTCACGACAATTCCAACAAACGACAGAACTTAATGCGGAAATATTACGTTCATGGCCTTTGGATTGCCAAGAACGGTGTTTGGAAGTATCTAGGTGACGTGAAGAGTTAAAAGAAGAAGGTCGAGAAGTAGATGGAAGGTGAGAAGACCAAGATAAAGTTTCTTCTAAACGTTTACACTTCTCTGTAATATCAGCTATACTAGTGATCTCTACAAGTGCCAACTGCTGATGATAGAATGGCAATAGACATTTCAGGATGATCTTAATCTTTGCAGAATCTGTCAGAGGTGTTTCAAGGTGACTACACATACCTAAAATATTATTAATGAACATCGTAACAGACTCGTGTGGCTTCTGTTTACGATTTTTAATTTGATCTAAAAGGTCGTCTTGAAAAGAATAAGGTAGAAAATCAGACTTAAGTTTCTGAGCTAGATCAGACCAATTTGAAAAATTATTGCGGTTATTCATAAACCACGTAAAAGCTGCACCTGAAAACAATTCTGCAGACGCTGCGAAGAGATCATCTTCACTCACTCCTCTCGATACACGAAGACATTCCACTCGATCCAAAAAGGAAATAACCTGGTCATAATGACCTTCACCAGAAAATGTAATGCCCCATTTATGAACCTGAACAGGTTTGGGTTGTAGAAATGCATTTGCCGCTTGGACAGAAGAGATTGGAGTTGATGTTGCTATTGGACTCACTCGAGAATCAAGTTCGCCTTCTAGACTTAGGATTCGGACAGAGACAGAGCGTTGGAAGATTTGTTGTGCATCATCTGAACAAGATAATAAATGCACACGACCTGAGATGTGAGCTAGGCGTGATATTAGCCTGGAATATAGGCTATCTTGGACAGTCCCTCTAAAATCGGCTATCCTTTTCGCCAAATCATCCACAGTCTCTTTAATCTCCTGTTGTTGGACCTCAAAAGGAATATTTGAGGCGGAAATCTGTCGGAAACTCCTGTTTCCTTCTTCCTGCCTTAAAGCCCCACGCAATATTTTGCGTTTCAGATCAACATTGGAAGACTCATCAATACTGATGTCCCTAATCCTTAACTCGTAATCCAATTCCTTCACTAACAAATGTTCTACCTTAAATGCAGACATTATGAAAACAAAAAAAAAATAGATGAATATATAGGATAGACAAAAGAAATAATGTACTAACACGCCACAAAGTCAATCGAAGAATAATCTAAAGTTAAAAAAAAATATGAATATATATGTACCAACACACCACAAAATCAATCAAGGAACTAAAGTTATCCAAAAAATATATATCTATATATAATTAAGTGTTTAAAAAGAATTAAGTAAAGTTAAGTTAAATATTTAAAGTTGAATCCCTAAAGCAACATACAGTGGTTTCAACAAATATATGGTCAACCAGCAGTTAAATACCAAAAATACACTAAGATTGGCTAATATATAAAAATAGCAATGTCTAAATAATTAAATTTTTTATCATACAAAAATAGTAAATAACTAGTCAACTGTACACAATGATATCAAAATAGGTGAGGGTTTAAATATGACTATAACTGCAGCAATACAAGTATACCTTAAAATAGTAAATCCAATAAAGAAAGAAAAATTAATACATAAGTTACAAGGAGCAACAAGAAAGAATCAAAAATAGTAAGAAATGTTATGCAATGAAAAGAAAATAACTATATAAGTTACGGTCTTAACTGAGAATAGGCACCACGTTGGGACCGCCAATGTAACAAAAACAAATGGGGTTGATGTAACAAAAACAAATAAATTAAAGCTGGCTAGCTGAATGTGCCGGAGAATGATTACTTGACACTCAAAAAGAGGATTCGGCCAATTTGCATGCCCTACATAGACCGTAAAGTGAGAATAAGAAGGACAGGATACTTAAAAAAAAAAAAAATTAAGTAAATGAAAGTGGTAAATTATGGAAGTTGCTCTAAGATATGATTGGGCGCCAGGAAAGTATTAACATATACCTTCCAAGGTATCTTGTAAAGCTGTTTGCTGCAATAAACGAGAAACAGGTATTAATTAAAATATTTAGTTTTCACCACAAATTTTAATCCCTATCCAAGTATATACAATATAATTTTTTTATAGCTACCCACCACCAATTATGTACAGTTAATCTAGTTACTTATATACAAAGAAAAATACCCTGGTTACACACAACGGATCCTTGATAAACTGAATTTACAAATAATAAAATATAGGAACAAATTTAATGACTATACTTAAAAAGGTAGTTTACTTGCCTACTAGAGATGTAACTCTGTATTTCGGCTTTCAATTAAATGTCTTAACAAGTAATAAGGACACTATCCTGAAGGGATAGATGTCCAAAGGTTTAAATATATAATAATAATAAAATATCAAAAAAAATAACTCTCAGATTAAATGTGTACACAAGAAATCGTACAAATGAGTTAAACGGGAGGATTTAAAACCTTAACCTACTTAGTCCCTAAATATGATTAAATATTATTTTAGAAAAAAAACTGATGGTTTTTTTATTATTATTTTAAAATAGTATGATTTAAAGAAAAAAAAATATATAAAAAAGATTAAATTTAATAAACTTAATACAGGTTTACGAGATTTTATATTCTGAAGGAGGAAGATACTTCTCGCTGCTTTCTCAAATTGTCCGAGAATAACAAGGCCAGATTTGGACCTCTAGGGAACAGCCACCTCCAAAAAAAAATCAACTCTGGAACCAGGTGTAGTTCCGACCAGGTATTAACTTGAAAATTCTTCTTGAAACATCCAAAAAAAAAAAAATCAAACATTCTTCCCTCGACTTCTGCTTGACTCCCAGAGGTAGGCTAAAAAACATTTGTTTTAGAGTTCTTTCTTACTCTTGATACCGAGTATGGAAAAAACAAGGTTTATGAACCTTGAAAGGTTTTATAAAGGTTACTTATGAAGTGTGGAAGCAAAAACTTAATGATTTTGTAAATGATGTGACCTTCGTATGGCTTGACCGTATTTGAAGTAAAATGGATTAATTATATCGACAATTTTAACGAAAAGCATGATATGGATAATAATATATTTTATAATATAATGAACGGTATACGACAAAATATTTTTATCGATACTCTTAATAGATAATAAATTGTTTTAAATATAGATAATTATGTTTTTTAGGGCCGGGAAGTAAAATTAAAATCCATATGATTTTATATCAATAACACCTTCGATTTACATGTTGAATTTTCTTAATGAAATGATGGGAAACATTTCAGATAAATATATCGAATCAAATGAAAAATGACAATACTGGAGGATCTCAAAAATGGCTGATGGTTTTTATATTTTCATTTTATTGATAATTGGATAAACTTACCGGCTCAGAGTGGTTATAAACCAACAGGACACAAAAAAAACCAAAACCAAAACTTCCTGCAACTTCTTCTTAAAAAAAACTTTATATTCTAAATAAAAACCTTTTATGCCTTCTCTGGCCCCTACCTCTAAACCCAAGTGTCTTTACCGAACGTCGAAGCAGAAGTGAGCAATCAGCACTTGTTTTGAGTTAGCTAAACTATGATTGCAAATATAGACGCTTGGTGTCTCTGTTGAATACCAACTTAAAATTTAAGAATTAAGGAAATTATTAAGAGGATATGGATATAAAAATTTTATTTAAAGTGAATAAAGAATTATTGAAGTGACGGACTCGTTACAGACTCTAGGACTAATTTTAAGCAAGATACGGTTCTCCAAAGTTTTCCATTTTTAACGATTTTTGCTATTTACGGCAAAATGCAAAAATTGTGTACGAAAGCTGCACTGTTCATCTTTAAAAACCCAATTTAATTTTTGTTGATAGGACACTCTGTTCTATTATATTTTTTACCGTCCGTTGAGCTGATAAAAATTTTATTTGAAAAATTAATTTCGCACGCATAACACTTTTAAAATCGCCGGTCGCTTCAAGCGTTGTTTCTGAGTGAACGGTTGATTCTACAGAAAAAGTGCTAATTTTTGTTCAAAGTTATCTTAGCTACATTTCTTGTTTGAAACATTTTTCTCTATGGTTTACAGATTTTTGTAAATCGATGTTTTCCGCCTCCCCCCCCCTCCTTCGAGAACAGTTTTAGGGAAAGGTCGGGACTAGGAGTGGCAAACTTTTTTGCATCTTTTTGGTGTATCAAAATTGACATTATCAGCAAAATTTAGCTTCTTTGTATAATTTTTAGAGGTTCAGTGACCCTTTTCGTCTCTGACCACTGCGGCTTGAGTATTTTTTCCTTGTACATTTATGTTTAGCAGAAAATGGTTGACTTCAATTAGTGCGGTCATAAATATTATTAAATGTTTCTGACTTGGCCCATTGTTAATGTCATAGTCATAGAATATTTTACAATAGACTATATTAAAATACAGAAATGAAGCTTTTTTTTATTCAGTAATCCATATACCTAAACAATGTACAAGAAAAAAGGTTTATAATGAGAAATGTAAAGAAAAGACGTAAAAACGTCATTTTGAAGAGAAAGGTTAAGTTTTTTTCTCTAAAGCAATGCATTTATGTAAAAAAGTTATGAGACAAGAAAGAAAAATCGTGTGTATTCCTGTTTTTTGTCCTGGTGCATAGGTACAACATCACCCATTTCTGAAAAATGCACCCCCTTAAATGGTAGCATTCCGCATTAGGGTTTCCTTTAACGCTGTAGTTGGAAGAGTTCGAAAAAAGTAAAGCAAGACGTATTAGAAATTTAGATAAAGGTACTAATTCTGGAGAAGGAATTTATAAATAAGATAAAGATTGAGATTTAGTTAAATCGACTGGAATCGAATCGAATCGAATCGATTGGAATTGAATCGAATCGATTGAAATGGAATTGAATCGAGTCGATTGGAATTAAATCGAATCAATTGGAATTAAATCAAATCGAATTGAATTGAATCGAATTAAATCGATTGGAATCGAATCGAATCGATTGGGATCAAATCGAATCGTATTAAATCGATTGAAATTGAACCGAATCAATTGGAACGGAATCGACACGAATCGATTGGAATCGACACGAATCGATTGGAATCGACACGAATCGATTGGAATCGAATCGATTAAAATCGAATCAAATCAAATCGAATAGTATTGAATTGCTTGGAATCAAATCAAATTAAATCGAATCAAAAAGTTAAATTAAATTAAATTAAAAACCGTCGCTTTGTGCGTAGACGCTGAGAAAGCTATGCTTCCCCTTCTTGGTCAGCGCCGGAATATGGCATTTTTTAACTAAATATCTTTTGTAATTTCAGTGTAATTTCTGATATCAATTATAATATCCATTCGGCATTAAATTTAAAAATTGTATAATCATAATAAAAATTGTATAATAACTATAATGTAATAATAATGTAATAAATAACTTTTTATATTCAGGTAAACCTTATGTCAAACGATGTTGGAAGATTTGATACATGCTTTCAATTCATACATCTTGTATGGCTCGGACCAATAATGGTGATTTTAGTAACTTATTTGACATACTCAACATATGGATGGATGGGTGTCTCAGGAGTTTTGCTTCTGATGGGATCCATGCCTATGCAAAGTAAGTAATGAATCAGTTATATTTATCAATCTGTATACTCGTATTGTGCTCTATTCTGTTTATTTTTGGATGTAGTTTTCTTCTTAGTGAACAAGATGATTTGTTTGATACAGTTTTTCACCCTAGCTAGAAAACGTTGACAATTACGCTTTCCATGAAACTTTTATATTTAGAGTAAGATTATTCTTGTCATGCACACACTACATAAAACAAACATAAATCAATTCTATCTCAGATAGTTTGAATACGTAGCAAGAGGAACAGAAGGCCTAGAAAAACTGATAATTAAAAGCAAAATTATTAGCATATGACCACGAAGCAGGTCTTCTAAACACAGAGTGGATACAATCCGAGTAATTATTGGTGGTTATTGTCAATGTAAAGATTTCCTATCAGCCCCAGGCAGAATGATGGAGAACCATGATGATAGCGACCGAGACATGACGTCAGTGTATTCTTCCGAGAGTAAACAAACTATAGAAGAAGAAACCCCTTAGATCCCCGTTATCTTGTATCTTTCTAAAGAATGTGTCCTCTTAAGGTAAATTAATTGATCCGATTTGTTTTCCGCATCTTGCTATATGTTTTAATCATTAATAACCTCGTTTTGATTTCATTGTGCTATGTCTATCGTTTCTTTGGTTTTGTTTTACATTTATTTTTTGCCTTTTAGTGTTCTTGGGAAAAAAAAATTCACAATTTCGTTTAGCTACTGCTCTTAAAACTGATGAAAGAGTACGACTTATGAACGAAATAATAAATGGAATTCAAGTTATCAAAATGTATACATGGGAAAAGCCATTTACGAAAATTGTGGAAGTTGCACGATTGTGAGTATTTCAATATTTTACTTCCCACAATATAGATTTTTAAATTTTTGTAGCATTGTACAAAATCATGTCGAATAATAAAATATTATAATTTGTATTATAGATTATTCAATATACATAATTATAATTTTTCACTTTGAGCACTTTATTTACGAAATTAAAAAATTCGTAGGTAGTAATTCTATTCTAAATTATGTTAACAAACAAGTTGAATGCTAAATTACTAAAGAAAGAATGGATATCTTTTATGAAATATGTAGGGAGCATATTTATGTTTTAAGTAATAACATAATATGTTATTACTTAAAACATAATATGTTATTACTTAAAACATAAATATTAGATATTATCTAATATAAGTCAGGGCCAATAAATCACCAGATTTCTCGCGAACTGCTAAAAAGAAAGGACAAGTATATAATATTTTTGAAAAATATTTCAACGTCCCGTAAAATAATGTATCACTCAACCACACTGTCGATTTAAAATTTTTGAGGTTGTATCCGCCCTCGCTGTAATTTAATTGTAAATCAAGCCTAAAAAATGTCGCCCTTTAAAAGTTTAACATATTCTTCCATAGTTTTAGATTCTCTATATGGGCCGAAATATAAAGGGTGGGCGTCTAGGGTATAACAGACTTTTATATCCTAAAAAACCTTCTTATCATTTAAAAAGCTGATTTAAAAGCAAACATTAACCAATTACGTATATGTATACATTTAAACATTTAATAAAATTATGTTATAAAAGAATTACAGAACATGTACTCATAATATAAAATTTAGATTACACATATTTTTATCAGAAACAATTGGTTGTGAATTCATTATTATTAACATGATGATGCCACTGTAAAGGTAATAGTAGGTATACCTGATAGGCGCTGAATTTTCTGAACAAGAAGAGGCAAAAGGACTTGAAGGGCCACGGGAAAGAACGATCAGACTCCATTTTTGGTCGGAATTTAGATATTGGCGCCATATTTTAGCTTATCTTGGAAAGAACGCAAGCATGGTTTCATTTGTACAATAACGATCACCGTACAGAAGATATTAAAGGAGAAAGATATAAGCCAACGGAAAAGAACGATCAGGTTCCTCGCGCTGACGGCTAATAACGATCAGATTCCGACGACCTTGTAACTAAACGTAGATTGTCGTTTGCATCTTAGCGTAAGTTTTATTCTATTATCGCTAAGAAAGCTGCTGCCGTTTTATAGTTTTTATTAGTTTGTTTTTGCGAAAATTCATAATATCAAGTGATCTTAGTGATAGTGATATATCTAATGAAAATAATCAGCCAGGAGATGTCAAAAAGCGGAGAAAAACCTGCAAAATGAGTGATGTAATGAAAAAATTACGTGTCACCACTCACGAGGTCGGAGAAGACTGTAAGTGTATTCGTTACAACTGTTTTCAAGTCATCCCTTTGAATGAAAGACAACTATTAATTTCTCATTTTAATGAGTTAGGGGACTACAATGTTCAAAACAAATATTTAACAGGTCTTGTCACGGTTATACCTGTTGGTAGACGGAGAAGCCAAAACCCTGAAGCTGAAGCAAATTTTAATCAATCTTCCTATAGCTATAGAGTTCGGGTAAATGTGAGTGGCTCGTTACAAGATACTGTTGTTTGCTATAAAGCGTTTTTATCTTTACACGGCATCACTAATCGCCGTGTTCAAACCATAAAGAAAAATTTACTTGAATTTTTGAACTAGTAACTTATTCAGCTTTGCTTTTAAATTGGCTTTTAAAATTATTTTATCTGCATATAGAAGGTTTTTTAGGGTTTTATAAAACTGTAACGATTTTAGAATCTACTATTATATCTGTTAATTTGAAGACGTACTGTATATTTTGACCCCGAAAAGTCAAATAACAATTGACAATTATAAAATGTAATTTTCATTACAATCAATTGTGGCTTAGCCCCAAATAAACATAATATTTAACTTGCCACAGGAAGGCAGTTTCAGAATCTTTTTACACATTTTCTATATTATATAGATACTCATTGTAAACTGATTTACATGTAAAATTATTTGTTTTCTGTTTGGAATTAGGACTTTTTTATTCTTATCTTTTAATATATTTTCAAACACAGTTTAAAATTAATACTCCAGTCGTCAGACCCCAAAGAAGGTGCAAAAAAGTTTGCCACTTCTACCCCGGATTTCCCTCTAAAACTTCCCATCGTAGGGAGGGGCAGGAGTGGGGGAACAGAAAACATCGATTTACCAAGAATCTAAACTCAGCAAAAAAATTTTTTTAAATAAGAAATATAGCTGAGATAATTTTGAATTTTTTAAACAAGAAATATAGCTGAAGTTTATTAGCACTTTTCCTATCGAACAAACGGTTCTCTTATAAAAAACGCTTGAAGCGACCGGCGATTTTGAATGTAAGTTACGCACGCGAAATCAATTTTTTAAATAGAATTTGTATCATTTTACTTGGAAAAATTCTATCTTTTCAATCAATTTTTGCATTTTGCCGAAAATAAAGTCAGTTTTTCTAAAGCTGTTAAATAAATAAACGTTGCGCGATTTTTGTTATTTTTTACGAATCTTATAGGATTAATAAAATTTATCACTTCCATAGTCTGGTCCTATAGGTTTTTGAAGGTTCTTCTTCTCTACGTGCCATCTCCATGACGAAGGTTGGCAATCATCACTGCTATTCTAACTGTTGACTCTAAAGCCCGAACAAGTTCAGTCATGTTTTAGGAATTCATATTTGTCACCACGTGTTATATGACCCAGATATTGTAGTTTTCTTATTTTGATGGAATCCAGTATCTCCCTGCTGTTCTCTATTTTTCTTAGTACTTCTTCATTGATTATTCTGTCTGTCCAGGAGATTCTCAGCATTCTTCGATATGTCCACATTTCAAATGCTTCCAATTTATTGAGACATTATTTATTTAAAGTCCATGTCTTCACACCATATAAAAGAACAGAAAATACATAACAGTTTAATACTCGTTTTCTAAGATTTAGGCTGAGGTCTCTACAACATAATATTTGTTTCATATTATTGAATGCACTTCTAGTTCTATCGTCTTTATTTACGTGTAGATTAATGTATCCAATATTTTTCTTTGATATAACCATGAATTTTGTTTTCTTTATGTTTAGTGTCAGACCAAATTCTTCACTCACTGCAACAACCTTATCTAAAATTCTTTGTAGATCTGTAATATTTTCTGCTATTAGTATTGTATCATCAGCATATCTAATTTCAGGTATGGGTATGCCATTTATTTTTATGCCCACTACTTCATCTTCTAATGCTTTTTTGAATATTTCCTCTGAGTATGCATTAAACAGTGATGGCGACAAGACACAGCCCTGTCTAACACCTCTTTTGATTTTTATTTTATTAGTTTTTAAATTATTTATTCTTATGACAGCTTCTTGTCCTTAATACAGATTATTTAATATTCTTATATCCCGTGGGTCGATGTTCTTTGGTATCAGTAGTTTTATTAACGGATTATGTTTCACTCTATCGAATGCCTTGTTATAATCTAGGAGGCAGACATAGATGTCCTGGTTTACATCTAAACATCTCTGTATTAGCACATTTACTGCATATAATGCTTCTCTGGTTCCTTGAGCATTTCTAAATCCGAACTGAGTTTATCCAATTTCTTGTTCTAACAGTTTATATATTCTACGATGAATAATCTTTAGAAATACTTTTCGTATGTGGCACTAGACTGGTGGTACGGTAATCGAAACATTAACTGGCGTTTTTCTTTTTCGGTATAGTCACGAATGTTGATAGAAGCCATTCTTTCCACAACATTCGGAACGAAATTCCACAACGGTCGAAGCGAAATATTTTATTGATCTCATGAGATTCGTAAAAATTGCAAAAATCGCTTAACATTTATTACATCTATATTCTATATACCGATATATCTATAACAGCTTTATAGAAACTGACTTTATTTTCGACAAAATTCAAAAAACAGATACGAAATCTGCACTCTTCACCTTTAAAATGCATTTTGACTTTTGTCGGCTGGGACACTCTCAAAAAATAGCGAATTTTTACCGTTAACTTAATATAAATTTTATTTAAAAAATTTATAAAAAAAAGTGCGTATAAACATTTTTGTTTAAAATGATCTCAGCTACATTTCTTGTTTCAAACATCTTTTTCTACGGTGTAGAGAGTCTTGGTAATTGGATGTTTTCCATCCCATGGATGCATCTTTTGTCGGGTGCCAAAATTGACATCAGCTTGTTTGTCTCGTTTTTAGAAATCAAATCTCTGACGACTGGACTACATTATTAAAATCCTAATTATCTCTGGCGTCTATTCTGCGTTTGTTGGTTAAATCTAACTTAACAACTTGATGGTTATACTTTTCGCACAATTATTTAAATATCTTTTTTAAAATCGATTTCCGGAGTGGAAATTAAAACGTAAAACGTTAGATATGCCACAAGAAAATAGTTTCAAAACCTTTTTAAGTTGTAATTTTAAGTGTAATCAGAAGTTGCTAGGAACATGATGGCAAAATAACAGGCTTTATAGAAGTAAAACATTATGATGTGTACATTGATAAAAAATAATTGTGAAAAAGCGTCTAATCAGAAAGAGTCACAAGACTATGGGCGAACATAGCCTTTAAGTGATCTATATACATAATTTCAAACGTAACTCGACTATTGTTCTAACCTAATTTTTATAACTTTTTTTGTTAACGTACTAATGGTATTGTAAGTAATGAACTTGGTGATTTTTTAGGAACGAAATAAAATTCATTAGGATGAGCTCTTACATTAAAGGATTCTTAATGTCAATGAGTCTTAGCAATAGTAGATGTTCGATTGCACTAGCTGTTATTACCTACGTTGCTACGGGAAATACCCTAACATCAACATACGTCTACACCATAGCATCTTATTATCGAATACTGGGCATGGTTACCATGTTTTTTCCTCAGTCAGTTTCACAGGTATCGGAACTTCTCGCATCCATTCATAGAATTCAAACATTTCTTGTATTAGACGAGAAAAAAGTGGGCCGAGTAAACAAAGCGTTCTTAAATCTTTCAGACTTAGACCCAAAAGGTATTAAAAAAGAAACTATGATCAGTACAGGTTTTAAGTTACACCAAATTTCCGCAAAATGGGATAAATCTCATTCTGAGATGAACTTGGAAAAAATTTCAATGGATGTATCTTCGAAAAGTTTGGTGGTCGTCGTAGGAGCAGTAGGCAGTGGAAAATCATCACTATTCCAAGTAATCCTTCAAGAATTAGAACCTTTAGAGGGTTACATTGAAGTGAATGGAAAAATATCATTTGCATCGCAAGAACCTTGGTTATTTGGTGGCACCATTAGACAAAACATACTTTTTGGACAACCCTACGACAAACAGAGATACGAAGAAGTTGTCACAGTGTGTGCTTTACAAAGAGATTTAACTCTTTTACCTTATGGTGATAAAACTCGAATAGGTGAGAGAGGAGTTACTCTTAGTGGAGGTCAAAGAGCCAGAATCAATTTAGCTAGAGCAATATATAAAAAAGCAGATATATATCTTCTTGATGATCCTTTATCTGCGGTAGATACTCATGTTGGAAAACATTTGTTTGACGAATGCATTTGCAAATTTTTAGCCGATAAATGTGTGGTTCTAGTCACGCACCAGTTGCAATATTTAAAGACTGTAGAAAATATTATTTTATTAGAGAATGGTCAAATAAGAGCTTCAGGTTCATATGTAGATATTATAAAATCGAATAGTATTTTTACCAAACTTCTGGAAGAGCTAAAAAAGGAGGAAGAAGATGAAGAGAAACAAAAAAAAGTTAAAACGAAATTATATATTGAAAATCAAGGAGAAAAAGAAGCTCCTGCTTTAGTAAAAGAAGAAAAGGGTGTAGGCAAGGTTACTACCTACGTTTATATGAACTACATTCGAGCTGGCGGAAGTTTATGTAAAGTTGTAATACTACTTTTAGCCTTTATTATGAGTCAGGTTCTTGACACTTCTTCAGAATATTTTGTAACAATATGGTAAGTAAATGTTTCTTAACGTTAGTTAAATTTTATTTAAATTGACGAGTTAATTCAAAATTTTGATCACATAGAATTTATAGTTTTCTGCATTATCTTTTTATTACCCAATTTTTTGTTTTTAAGTATATACGTAGGTACTTTCAAATATTATATTTTACTGGTCATACGCTTTAGACGTCAACTTCTCATTCTTTTTCTGTTTAATTTTTGTCTGTAAACTATAAACCTTGTTATATATATTTTAAAGACTACCTACAGCTATTATCAGATACTACTATACTCACTAGTCACTGCACTACTGTATGCCAACGGATGCCAACCCTGGTGCGTCGTTGATACTGGCCGGGATGGTAAGGGCCAGCGAGTAGTCATCAGGAAGCGCGAGTAGATCTTGCTTTTCTTCAGTGGTAACACCATGTCTTACTTTACCGGTACCTCCATAGGCACTCATGAATTCCTTAAACGTGAGGTCAGACACATCTTGGACTTGGTTTACTTCCACTTCTTCATCTAAGTCGTGGTCACCTTCGAAAGACGCCAGCCGGTTATGGTGTACTATCATCGTCTTTCCCCTCGGAATCTTGATTATTCGGTAAATGATATCGTTGATCTTCTCCATAATGAGGTATGGACCTTTCCAAAACTACTATAATTTGGGAGAACAACCTTTTCGCTTCTTGGGATTATAGAGCCAGACTTTGTCGTTCTTCTTAAAACACCCCTTTTCGGCTTGAGTGTCGTACTGTTTCTTCATTCGGTCCCTAGCGATCTGAAGATGGGAACGGACCAACTCGTGTACATCGTCCATTCTTCTTCGTAATTCGATCACATAATCTTCACCGGCTACATCTTCTCCAGGTCGACACCCAAACTCTAGATCACAAGGTAGTCGCATCTCGAGTCCGAATAGGACCCTGGCTGGTGTCTGGCCTGTTGATTCGTTAACAGCAGATCTGTAGACCATTGTGAAGAACGGAAGATATTGGTCCCAGTCTCGCTGATGATCGGACACCATCTTTGTCAAATACTTGCCAACTGTCCTATTCATCCGTTCTACCATACCATCCGATTGCGGATGATACGCGGTAGTTCTTGTTTTCTTCATGCCTAGTTTATCACATATTCCTTTGAATAGATCGCTTTTGAAGTTCTTGCCTTGGTCACCATGGATCTCCAAAGGCACTCCAAATTGGCTGATATATTCTTGGATCAACTTATCTGCAACGGTGGCGGCCTTCTGGTCTGGAAGTGCCCTGACTTGTAAATCTCGACCCACTTAGTGAAGTAATCCATTACTACCAACATGTATTTGCCTCCATTTTCACTTTCTGGAAATGGCCCAGCGATGTCCAAAGCTATTCTTTCAAACGGGCTTCCAACATTATATTGTCTCATAGGGGCTCTCCTTTTTCGATAAGGCCAGTTACTCGCAGCACAAATAGTACATTTCTTACACCAGTCTTTTACGTCGTCGGAACTGTTCATCCAATAAAACCGTTCCCGAATTCGCTGAAGTGTTTTCTTTAAACCAAAATACCCTCCTGATGGACTGTCATGTAACTGACGAAGTACTTCGGCTATTCTGCTCTTTGGGATCACCAACTGTCTTCTCTTCTCTGAACCGTCATCATTTTCCAGAACTCGTTTGAGCAAGTTATATTCCATGATATCCATTTTCGAATTTTCTGTATAACTGGATCTCTTTCTTGTTCTTCCCTGATCTTAGTAGGCGTCCAGTCGTCGTTGACCATCGTTGTTCTTAGTACTGCTGCTTCTTTGGATTCCATTTTGTTGCAGTGGGACCACTCTGCTGGGCATGGCCTTCTGGATAGAGAATCAGCGTTTCTGTGGCTAACTCCGGCACGGTGCTCAATCTTGAAATCGTATTCTTAGCTATCTGACCCTCTGAATTCTTAAACTGCATCAACCACTTAAGGGCGGCATGGTCGGTTCGGATTAAAAACTTTCTGCCATAGAGGAATTGATAGAAGTGCTCTACTGATTTCACTACTGCTAGAAGTTCTCTTCTCGTGACGCAATAATTCCGCTCAGGTTTTGAAAGAACTTTACTAAAATATCCGAGGACTCGTTCCTGTCCTCCTTGAATCTGAGACAGCACTCCTTCAATTCCCACATTACTTGCATCTGTATCTAAGATAAACTCTCCTTCTGGCAGCGGATACCCTAAAATTGGTGCTGTGATTAAACGCTGCTCTTTTAAGGTCTCAAAGGCATTTTGGCAGTCTGTATCCCAGCGATAGTCTCTTGCTTCCTCTGTAAGTCGCGTTAATGGCTTAGCGATATCTGCAAACTTCTAAATAAACCTCCGGTAGTAAATACATAGTCCAAGAAAACTTCTCACTTGATGTTTGTCCGTTGGTACTGGCCATTCTTTAATGGAATCGATTTTTCCCTTATCCACGGCCACTCCTTCTTTACTGACTATATGACCCAGATAATTGACTTTACCTTGAAATAGCTGGCACTTCTTGGGGTTTAACATCAATTGGTCAGTTTTAAGTCGATTAAAAACGTTTTCTAAATTGTTCAGATGATCTTCAAATGTCTCCCCCAAAACGATCATGTCATCTAGATAAACCAGGCAAGTTTTCCAAGATAATCTTCTCAACACATTTTCCATAAGCCTCTCAAATGTCGCAGGAGCATTACAGAGTCTAAATGGTATAACGTTGAATTGCCACAATCCAGATCCTGTGGTGAAGGCTGTCTTTTCTTTATCTACTGGGTCCATTTCTACCTGCCAGTATCCAGACTTCAAATCCAAAGTAAAAAACAATTTACTTCTAGCCAATGTGTCCAATGTGTCGTCGATCCGAGGCAGAGGATAACTATCTTTCTTGGTAAAGTTTTTCAGCAAACGGTAATCCACACAGAACCTCGTCGTTCCGTCTTTCTTCTTAACCAGAACCACCGGAGAGACCCATGGGCTTGTAAAGGTTCTATCACCCCGTCTTTCTTCATTTCCTGAACAATCGTTTCAGCTTCCTCTCTTTTCGCCTCTGGTAATCGTCGAGCTGTTTGACGAATTGGCTTAGCATTACCAGTATCAATTTTATGCTTAACAACGGTTGTTCTTCCCGTCTTTCCTCCTTTCGGTACGAAAATATCACGATACTGCCAAAGAAATTCCGTTAATTTCCTTTTCTCCATCTGATTTAGAGACTGTCCCGCAACTGCAACCTTTTGGTCGAATTTGTCGTTGGAATTATTAGATGTTGTCGCCTGACGGATTATGGATGTCACAGGTACACAAGTTCCTACTTTTGTCTGTTTCTTGATGGTCACTGAGTAGTCATTGACATTGATAAGTCTCACAGAAATTTCTTTAGCCGAAGTCACCAATTCCTTTCCAATTATGATTCTACGGCCAACCTCGTCGTCATGGTTCCAAGGCTCCATCATAACAGGTGTCCCTTCGTCCACAATTCCCTGTAGCCACGCTACTATAATCATTTCGCTTCTCACAGGCACGACTGTATCTTCTTTAATGGCTGCTTGCACAGTGTTGTCATCATGTGGATGAAGAAATACCTCCTCGTTGCCAACTTGGATTACCTTATTCTTAAAATCCAATTGGAATCCATGCATATTCATTACGTCCATTCCTAATATTACCATCCTCTTCGATGTCAGCAACTATAACAGTATGGACGAACTTTTCTGCTCCAATTCCCAATTGTACCTGGATTTCTCCATAAATGTTGGCATTTTCACCTGTAGCGGTCCGAAGTCGCAACCTCGTTGGTAACAGTTTCTTACGGCTGTTTCTAACTGTCGGGCGTATATTGGTCCTGGTCGCTCCGGTATCCACCAACAACGTATGTCCTTTAACATTTATTTCTCCATCTACATATACACTATCTTCACGACATTTCAAAGAAGCTATTAGTATAAGAGGGTCTTTGGAAAAGTTCCGGGTCGAAGCTGCCCCCCTAAGGCCGATCCGTTCCAGTTTTCGAGATGGTGAGTTTCTTGATTTTATGGTCTTCCTTTTCCTGCATATAATACTTTTCATCATATTAACGAGCTGGTCAAGTTTATCTTCATCTCCTTCCTCTTTTACAGTCCTAACTTTACTGTAATTGCCAGAGGCCTGTGTAGCTGACTCGTATTCTAGGGCGGCGAATAAGACATTAATCAGCGTCTTGTGACGAGCTAGTCGCAGTGTTATCTGCATTTCATGATCACGAAGACCATCAATAAACGTTTGAACGGCTAATTTTTCCATCATGTCTTCGGGAGATGTTGGATAAGCATATCGTACTAATCTGGCAATATCTACATCGTATTCTTGAAGAGTCTCATCTTTATTTTGTCTTCGATTTTTAAGCTGTGACTGATATACATGCTCCAAATGTTCGTGGCCATATCGCATACTTAACCTCTTCTTAAGTTGTTCGAAATCATCCGTCTCCTCTACGCCTATGGTCTGAAGCACATCTAGGGCATCTCCTCGAAGAGCGATAGTTAGGTTTACAGCGTTTTCTTTTTCAAACCATCCATTCGCTCTTGCGGCTGATTCGAACTGTTTCATGTAATTGTTCCGTGATCATTTTCCGTCGAAAGTTAGGACTTTAACATGAATAGAACCTCAACTTCCTTCAAATTTCGGCCATGTTTCCAACTTACATTTCGTCTCGTTTTCTTTTGTCTCTACTGTAATTGAATTGTTTCCTCTCTCTGCTGTCCCTTTTTCCTTCATCTTCCTTTCCATCTCTTTCCATATCTTTTCTTCGAAGGCCAACATATCGGCAGCAACTTTTTAGCGTAGACATTCTATCGTCGAGGGTAGACATCTCAGAAGTGACTTTAGAGATGTTAGTAGAAACTTTGCTTTCCAGAGAAGAAATCTCGTTCGAAACTTTGTTTTCTAAAGAAGCCATGTCACCAGAAACTTTGTTCTCTAATGATGCGATGCCACCAGAAACTTTGGCCATATCACCAGTAACTTTGGCCACATCAGAAGAAACTTTCGAAATATCGCCAGAAACTTTGTTCTTCTAATGATGCGATGTCCGGAGACTTTCGAAATATCACCAGAAGCTTTGTTCTCTTGTTTCGAACTCGACGAGATGACAGCATCTTCAAATATATAAGTTTCTGGATTAAAACCTTCTTCCTCCAAAGCGTTCTTTAGTCGTTGAACTAACTCAGCTTTTTTTCCGGTAGAAGCTAATTCTCTATCCTCGAGATGTCTTCTTAAATTCGTCACTGTGAGCTTATAAATCGTAGTCATTTTCACAATTTATTTTATATCCACTTTTGACACCAATTGTTGTATTATTATTAATCTAATTTATTGTTTTTATTTACTATCAAAGGTTCTACACTTACAAGTTTATTTAAAGTCTTTATTTGTACAATATAACTAATTTATTTTACACTAATACTTATATAATTTATCTACGTGCGTTACATTTTAAAAACTCGACGCGATGTTCATATATATATATATATATATATATATATATATATATATATATATATATATATATATATATATATATATATATATATATATATATATATACGTTCGAATTATAAAAATCTTTCTTTTTTCTAAATTACTCAATATTTCGCCATTTATTTAAAAGCTTCCTTAGGAGTAAACTAAAACAATTTGAACATTACAAAAAATGGCGTACAAATACAATTTAAAACACTCACAAAATTTAAAAGATTTCGCAAATAAAAACTGACATTAAAGTGTTTGAAATATTGAATGTCAAGATTAAATTGTCGTAAGCACGTTCGTTACAGCTATACGATAAAAAATTAAAATTATTTCAAATGTAAAAATAAAAATAAAAATAAAAGAAAAGTTAGAAGAATAATATTTTTTTGATGAATTATTAAGGTTAGTTGTTATTAAGATGAATGTTGGCTATTTTGAATATTTATAAATGTTGTTCAATATGTTACAATTTATGTTACTTAACTGTCCAGTGTCCGTTTTATAATTTAAAGTGTAATATATATATATATATATATATATATATATATATATATATATATATATATATGTATTTTTCAAGTGTGTAAACAATTCAAATTTCTAGCTGAGCGCTTTCGGCTTACAAAGGCATCTTTTGAGCTATGCTACAAAAGATTTAATTTAACACTATGTAATGATTCACTTACGTCAAATATTCAAGTATCCTACTATATATATATATATATATATATATATATATATATATATATATATATATATATATATATATATATATATATATATATTATGTATATATATATATAGATATATATATATATATATATATATATATATATATATATATATATATATATATATATAATATAAATATATATATATATATATATATATAGATATATATATATATATATCTATATATATATATATATATAATATATATATATATATATATATATATATATTATATATATATATACATAGATATATATATATATATATATATATATATATATATATATATATATATATATATATATATATATATATATATATATATACAGATTGAACGAATTTAAAACGGAACATACGAAATCAATGTATTTCGGCTCAACTCCGCTCTAGGTGATTGGCCAACAAAAGGTTGTCAAATAATTATATTATAAAAATCCAATACTTCAACGGGCTGCTGGATTCGGAACTCATTCAAGAACAAGTCAAACCTCCACCCAAATAGGTTGCCTAGAATCATTGAAAAAACTAGACTAAACAAGCAGTTATTATGCTGTCAAACCACTTATCGCTTCCTTATAGTCCAAGAGATAGAGCCGAAATTTTGAACTGATCAGTAATATGACATTTCTCTATTGGAATATATTCATTGTAACTGGGTTAAGACTTTGCCTTACAGGCGGACGCCCCTCGTGGTACAGGGGGTGGCTATACAGGGATAAAATTGTCATTTTTTTCGGAAAAATTAACGATCGATAATATGGCTGAAAATTTGCCCAGAGTAAGATCTTGGTATAACTAGACGAAATCCCAAAGGGCGGACGCGAGAGTAGATACATAAGGTGTGACGGACAGGGGTGAAATTGCAATTTTTTGGGGAAAAATTAATGATAAGTAATATGTCCGCCATTTTCATGGCTCATTATTTAGCCCCTAAAAACTTTAAATCCAAAAGGGCGGACAGCTGGGTTGGTACAGAGAGCCACAAAACAGGGTCAAATGTACCACTTGCCTGCGCATTATAGGTCTCGGTAACAATTTTCAAACTGATTTTATTATGATATTTTTATACCGATTGATTTGAAAATTTGTATGCTCACTTCTGTTACTATTCTGAGAAGCGTCAAGTAGAGTTTTCCTCAAAATTTTCCAAACAAATTTCCGTAAATGAAAATTTTCGTAATTTTTTGAGGTAAAATCTAATTTGTAGAATCCTTTCGATTTTCTGTAAGTTATACCATGATTTTTTTCCAAAAATTTTCAAACCATTTTTCCGATAAGAAAAAAAAATTTAGAAAAACTTTTCTAAAACATTTGATAAAACTCTACGTCATCGTCTGAATCTTTTATAGAATATTTTGTAGTATTAAAATGATATTATGATAATGTTTTTTTTCCAAACTAAAGTCATATTTACTTTACAAATCACATTTTTTTCTTAAATATAAATATTTTACGAATTAATTTTTAATTGAATAAATGTTTGATATTTGATATTTTATTAAATTAAAGTAATTTTATAATGTTAATTATTAAATATTTTTGGTATAACAAATAGTAATTTTACTTATTTTTTATTACAATAAAAAGGTTTTTAAATTTATATTGCATAAATAATGATTGTTCAGATATAAGAAAAATTTGATTTATTATTACATTAATAATCAAATACAAAATATATTATTTCTATTTATCAATAGATAAAATTCAATTTGTAGAATTTCCTTTAACAATTATTAATAAAAATCAATTTAATAGTGGAATTATCAATTTTTTAAGTTTTGAAATTTACTTTGTAGATATTTTCAATATTTTTTTTTAACTTTCAAATTGATTGAATTTTTTTTCATTAGTTAATTATAATTTTACAAATTCTGTTTTGACATTAATTTTGCATCATTATTATTTTAAAATATTAAAATAATAATGATGCGCGTTCATTTAGATCAGTAATTCTAGACGCATGCGCTAAATGTAATAAGTATCAAGATGCTTTTATTCAACTTGGTGAAACTGACTTCGATTGTAATGAAGTTTTTGAAACCTTAGAAACTTTCGTATGTCACTTATATGGAACAGGACTGACGAGAACAATTCCAAAAAGAAAAGTAAACGATGTCAGATTTTCACTATTTAACCGGCAGTATAAGTTGCATGATGTGAACGAACCTTAAAAAAAAAACTAAAAAATTTCGATGCTTCAAGCTTACCACCATGTCAAGATGAATTACACCAACATCTACTGCGAGCTCATTATATTTCAAATATTTGGACAAATGCTCATAAAAAACTACCAACAGAATTGATTGTTGAAGAACATGGTTGGGAGTTTGAAGATGAAACATATAAATTCAAATGGTTTAGTGGACCTCAGATGCCAGAATCAGTTCGAGAAGTAGTGATTGAAAATGAAGCAGATAATGAATGTGATATTATTGAAAGTGAAAGTGACGAAGATGATGAATGTAATGACATCAATGAGAGTGAGAAAAATGACGAAATTTTTAAAGTTTTTCTAAATTTTTTTTTCTTATCGGAAAAATCGTTTGAAAATTTTTGGAAAAAAATCATGGTATAACTGACAGAAAATCGAAAGAATTCTACAAATTAGATTTTACCTCAACAAATTACGAAAATTTTCATTTACGGAAATTTTTTTGAAAAATTTTGAGGAAAACTCTACTTGACGCTTTTCAGTATAGTAACAGAAGTGAGCATACAAATTTTCAAATCAACCGGTATAAAAATATCATAATAAAATCAGTTTGAAAATTGTTGCCGAGACCTAAAATGCGGAGGCAAGTGATACATTTGACCCCGTTTTATGGCCCTCTGTACCAACCCAGCTGTCTGCCCTTTTGGATTTATAGTTTTTAGGGGCTAAATAATGAGCCATGAAAATGGCGGACATATTACTTACCGTTAATTTTTCCCCAAAAAATTGCAACTTCACCCCTGTCCGCCACCCCTTATGTATTCACTCTCGCGTCAGCCCTTTGGGATTTCGTCTAGTTATACCAAGATCTTACTCTGGGCAAATTTTTAGCCATATTATCGATCGTTAATTTTTCCGAAAAAAATTACAACTTCATCCCTGTATAACCACCCCCTGTACCACGAGGGGCATCCGCCTGTAAGGCAAAGTCTTAACCCAGTTACAATGAATATATTCCAATAGAGAAATGTCATATTACTGATCAGTTCAAAATTTCGGCTCTATCTCTCCGACTATTAGGCAAGCTCCTCTCTCCTTTAAAGGAGACAGATAGTTGAACGATATTTTATACAATGTCTATCACCGGGTATGGATTTATTTTTGTCCAAGTTTTATATTGGTCCACTATTTCAAATGCAGTTCAAACAGATATATATTAAATTGTATGTTCCGTTTAAAATTGGTTCAATCTGTATATATATATATATATATATATATATATATATATATATATATATATATATATATATATATATATATATATATATATATATATATATATATATATATATATATATATATATATATATATGGTTTCTGTCGAAGCAATGTTCAGTTTTAAAGTCTCTCTGGTGGTCATTACACCTTCGACATCTTCTCTCCAGAACCCTTTTGGTCTACCTCGTTTTCTTCTAGTTGGCAGAATCCATTTTTCTATCTTTTTTGGTCATATTTTTATGGCATTCTATGAGCAATTTGAGGGGCTAAGTCAATATTTTTGTTGCTCACCCTATCACGTTTAGTAAGCCGGCGTTTTATTTTCTTTTATTTTATTATTCCACAATAGTCCATATACCTGTCAAGTGACTGATCTGTTTTTCTCTTGCAACTAAGTACTCGTTTTTTTGTATCTTAATTGTAAGGCCTCCTTAAGTACAAAACAAAATAACCCAATTTTATAAGCAAATAATTTATACCTATCACTTCAGTCTTAAGCCAAAATGGTTTGGTTTTCAGCGAAGTGTATAATGTACAATCCCTCGCCTTTAATTGAGATGCCCATATTGCAACACTTTCTTCTCCGCACTGAGAGCGCATCATTCAGATATATATTTTTTTGAAGAGTGTAGGTGCTATGCAGTAGCTTTACTAATAAAAATTCTCTAGTTAATTTTTTCCCGTTTTTATGTTTAGTGTTATATTTTTGTGAAGCTGTAACTACTTTTATATATTTTTTTTGTTTAGTTTTTATTTTTCCACTGCTACGCAGATCATTGAGTGTTACGATATTCTATACCTTTGTCAGATCTATAAAGATTATATGAGTTGAAAGGTTGTAGGCTAATATACATACATCTGTCATACATACATACATCTGTCATTTCTTCTTAAATTTTATTTTTTATTATTTTTCAATTCACACAATTCTTTTTGTCTCTTTTTTGTAGATGTTGTTAATTACATATGTGCTTTAGTCCACTTAGGAGATAGTCCACTCCAAATAAGATGAAATCATACCCTAGTATTTCCCGTAATACTTGTGTAATGTGTTTTAGTAATTTCTTCGGTATATTTTATGGTCCGCATGCTTTTCGATTTTTTATAGTTAATATTACATCTTCGACTTCCTGTACTGTTATTTTATCTTGATCATCGCAATCGACTTCATATGTTGTGATAATGGTGTTCGTGAATTTCAGTCTTGTTTCAGTCAAAAGTTGTGAGTAATGTTTGATACAAGATCTTTCTTCTATTAAATCTATTCTACTCGCTTTTTTCCGTTTATTCTCAGGATTTTTTACCGTTTTCCATGCTTCTCTTGAACTTGTTGACCCTATTTATATTTGTTGAGCATTTACTTTCCCAGGAAATATTTTTTGCTTTAGTTACTAGATTTTTTTACTTCTCTCTTTAATCTTGCATAGTATTCATCTATCATCTGAGTCATTTATTTGTAGCCGCTTTTGATATTATTGTTTCTTGTTGTGTACTGCATTAGCGATGTCATTTGTCCACCACAATGGAGTATCGTTTTTGTTCTTTGGGATCATGCCGAGCGCTTCATAAGCTGCTTCAATAATTTTTTTTATTATTGTTGTTGTTTATTTTTGTTTTTATTGTTATATTGTTGTTATTGTTAATTTTTGGCTAAGCTGTAACTTATATAAAAATGAGTCGTTTTGCAGTGCATTAATATTGTATTTAGGTGAATTTGTTTCCAGTAGTTTTGATTGTGCTGGTTGGTTATCATTTAAGTGTAGTGGTCGCGGTCGATACTGAAGGTAAAGCATTTTGGTCTTATATAGTGGTCAATTTCGCATTCCGGTCCCCTTAATACTCTTTTGTCTTATACTTGTTTGTGTATTTCTTGTTTTGTTATAACATAATCTATAATTTACATGCTGTTTCTCGTTTATTAAGTTATTACGAGCACAGATAGAAAGACACAAAACTACGTCTTCATTTTCAAAATAAAATATTAGAATATGTTGGTAGCAAAGGTTTTTAATTTATATTATTTATATTTATAATATTTAATTTGAATTACCATAATATTTACACATCTCTATTATTTTGTAGGGTTAATATTGAACAGTGGGTAATACAAACGTATAATTCAACAACAGTTTTGTACAAAACGAACCAATCTTCCACAGTAATTGCTAATCCATACGACTTGACCAAAGATCACTGGTTGACCTCTTTCTTCACCGGAAATATAACTGTATACGTCTACACGACCTTTGTTTTATTTTTGCTTATAGTGACTTATACACGTTCAATATTTTTCTACAGATGGGGTCTATCTTCTTCTATAGTTATGCATAATAAAATGTTTGATAACATCATATATAGTCCTATGTATTTCTTTAATAATAATCCATCTGGGAGAATTTTAAATAGGTTTTCCAAAGATATTGGAATTGTAGATGAAGTGTTACCAACTACTATTTTGGACACACTGCAGGTAAGTATTGAATTCAAAAATTGAAACTAATATGTATTTTATTATTTTTAAATAATTGATTGAGATCTAAAAGTTGTTCCTTTGACAAGGTCATCGGTTATTAGTTATATCAAATATTGACTATACTTATTTACAGGCCGACTATTCTAATCTGACTTCTTAGTCTGAGGTAGACGTAAGAGTAAAATACCCTGCCAATGTCACTGGAGAAGGAATTTCTTGCATAGTACCTATGTACAGCCCTTGTAGCAATTATTTGTAATAAATTTTCGTTAAGGGATTAACTTTCATATATTAATTATTGGTTTAAAGTAAAAGTATTCATTAATTCCCAAAGAAATTATTATTTCTGTAGATAAGAAAGTCATTACAATATTATTTATTGAGCTGGTTATAATGAAAGTTTTCATTTTTTTCGACGCTTTATTCAAAATATTTTTCTGTTTCAGATATTTTCTGCATTTAATGTATTTTTTGTAAGTGCTTTTAACTGTATTTGAGTTGTAAGGTTGAACTGTATTTATAGGTTAACTATATCTTAGTTTTAGTATGCAGATCTTTCTTTTAGTTCTATTTCTCTCTATTTTTTTAACATCCCATTTATTTTCAATATGTAATAATGATTGCAATAAGTAAATTGTTTAATTGAATTACACGAGACTTGCAGGAGACTGACTGTGAAAAGTAGACTGATAGGTTTATAGGATTTAACTTATTCTAAAGACTTGCCTGGTTTAGGTATTAAGATGATTTGTGCTACATTCCACAAAAGGAGATAGTAACCAGTTGGTGAGATTCCGTTTAAAATCTATATTAAATATTACACTCCTTTCTTGGAAAGTTCTTTTAGAATTCTTGCAGTGAATAAGTCGAATCCTGAGGACTTTTTCGAATTCAGATCTGTTTAGATTTTGTTGAAAACTTGTTTGACAGTGAATGTCTCCAATGGTGCTTCTATTTGGTGTGGCTATTCTAAATATATTTGAATATTATCTTTTGTATCAGGGTTGTTATTTTGAGATTATTATGTGGTTGGAACACTTCCTCCAGGTATTTGGCAAAGACTGTGGATTTTTCATTGTTACTTTTAGCCCATCTCCGTTACTGGTCCGGATATGCAGATTAGAGAGTTGTGGTCGGTTAATCTTTCATGTTGCCTTCCATAGCAAGACTCAGAGGTTTCCGTGGCAGATAGATTTTTTGATTATTGTTTAACAAAGTTTTCAATCGTGCTGTAGTATTTTTTTTCTTCGATTTTTTCTTTTATCTCGTTGGGTAAGTCTTTTTGTATGATTGTTTTTATTTGTGTAGGTGTTGGCTGTCAGCCAGCTTCCTCAATGAATCCTATTTAATTAATTTACGGCTTCATTTGTATCTGTGAGCCACTATTTGCTTCACATTTTAGGGGCCCACAGATACAAACAAAATTCCAGACTTGGTCGATTTCTATATGACCAAAAGAATACCACTCGAATCCTAGACAGCACAATTTTGTTTCGATCTTTCATCCAACCACTCTCCTGTTTTGGTCATGATATCCACAAATATCCTCGAAACAGAACCTCCGCCGTCGCTAAGTAATAAATATAACCACTGGATTAAATTCCGGGATATTCTTGATAACAGACTAAATCTAAACATCCCACTAAAAAATTGCTCTATTTTAAACTAGATTAATCTTGTATTTTGGGTTGTGTTAATCTTTATTCGAAGAAATTATTTAAAATATGACAGTTTTCTTATTTCTATATTTCTAGATATTCTCTTAGATGCCGCCATTCCTATCCATGTTTTCATATTTATTTTTATATCATTTTTTAAAAAGATTGTTTTCAGTCTCAAACTATTCTTGATCTTGGCATAGAAATATATCCTCATAGTATTTAAAGCTGTAACAGTATTTAGATCTTTGATCTTTCTTTATACACTGCTTTTAATTAAATTTTAATTGCATCGCTAATAATATGAGCCTTAAATTATTTTCAGATTGGTTTATCAGTATTATCCATATGTCTAGTTATTGGAACTTTAAGTCCTTGGATGCTAATACCGACTATAGTAGTATTAGTAATATTTTACTTTATGAGGTTTATATTTTTGGAGACCAGCCGAGATGTAAAGAGAGTGGAGTCGATCAGTAAGTATTGTTTTAACATTAAATTAGAATTTAACTGTAATATAATATAATACTTCAATATGATGATTAATATGAATTGGTACAAAAAATTCTTAAAGTAAAGAGGCTACCTATGAATCACAGATTTACTATCATAACATCGAATTTTTTATCTGCAGTCCAAACATTTATGTTCCCATTAAGGTGGCGCAGTTTTGTTTTTCAGAGAGGGAATAAGTAAACTGTACGCCATTCCAGGTGGAGACGCCCGTTACTATATTCACAAGGAAAGAAGTGACGAAGGCTGGCAAAACAGCGCAGCGGGCAAAGCGCTTGGACCTTATAGTATAGAATAAGAGAAATAGATAGAGAAATAGAAAGAGAATAAGATAATAAAAATCATAGTTAAGGAGGAGGTACAATGCGTACAGGATATTATGAACAACTTGCTAAAAAGGCAAGAGTTCTCAGGAGATCTGAAAACGGCAAATCTCATACTATACCAAAACTGGAAAAGGAATTAGAATAGCCTGAGTCGTACAAACCTATATGCCTGTTAAATACCTATCTTAAGGTCTCTAAGAGTCTTGTGAAGGCAATACTGGAGAGGGAAATAATGGAGAAGGGTGGCATATCCGACCGCGAGTATGCGTTCAGGAAAGAAAAATCTGCGGAGACAGAAGTGACTACTTCTTATCGCGGGTTATGACTATATTGTGTTATGAAATTTTATATCTCCTAACTGCAGAATTGTTAATAACACCACATATTTAAGTACTTTAAAATTTAAAAAAATTAATTTTTTTTTTATTTTTCGTTAAAAGTTTTTTTTATATTTTTAGTAATTTTTAAAATTTGTTAAATATAATATAGAATTTATTCAATATTTAAATTTTAATTATGATCTACCAGCTGAGAGTACATTGCTTAATTCATAGTTTAAGACAAGACTTCACACTTGAGAGACTGAGCTAGGCGAAGCATATACGATAAGCTCCCATGGCTGATTGAGGTATTATTTATATGATAGGATTTCAATTCTCTTTTGTAGTATTATCGTTACACATTGGCACGTTGTACGTTATACATTATATCGTTACACGGTGTTTCATTAAAAATTTTGTTGATGATTTTAGTAATTTTTAAAATTTGTTAAATATAATATAGAATTTATTCAACATTTACATTATGATTATGATCTTGTATTAATGCTTAATTACTTCATTTTTATTATCGTTATATTCTAAAAATAAAACTGCTGGTTTTTTATGAATGAAATAAGAAATAAAAAAATCACAAATTTAAATCTTCAAAATTTTGATAATCATTATTTTGTATTTTTTTAACTATTTATTTTAAAAATTTTAATAACTTTAAAATTTATTAAATGTAATATACAAAATTTATTGATTATTAACATTTTCATCATTATCTTGACTTTAGAATATAATTTAAACGCTTAAGATCCGGGAACGAATCAATTTCATCCATTACGAGACGCTTTTTACTTTTTTGCTATAAGATTATAGTACGTTTATTGCTAGATTTCGGGACAACTATAGAATTTAATTTATACTAAATCAAAATTTATTTTTAGATCGCAGTCCTGTATATTCACATCTGACGGCATCTCTTCAAGGTCTAACTACGATAAGAGCATTTAAAGCGCAAGAGATATTGGCTGTGGAATTTGACAATCTCCAAAATATTCATAGCGCAGCATTTTTTATGTATTTAGGAGCCACTAGAACTTTTGCCTTCTGGTTAGACTTTTTCTGTGTGCTTTATATTGGGCTAGTTTTAGTTGCTCTTTTGGTTGTAAAAGGAGGTAAGTGATAACAACTCAGTTTAGTTTAAATTTTATTTATTTATTCTGACTGAACCTGTAGAGCAACTGAGAACTATAAAGAATATGAACCAAAAAAGACGTCAATCACAAAAATATGGCAACTGAAGAGAGGCATAATGAAAAAACTGTAATTGATTCTGGAGATATTGTACTTTTTTATTTACATTAACGTGCTCGCTAACTATGGCCACTCGAACAGGGGGACTATAAAAATATTACGTATTGTATTATAATACCATTAAGAGATTATTGATTTTGAATGCTGTGATTAGATTCACTTATATTATAATCAGATGTGTGAGGTTGTTGTTTTAACTTATTCAAGAATTTAGTGACACGGTTTTTTGTGATTTTTTATTTGTAGCTGTATTTAGTTTATATATTTCCATTATGTTATGGGACTGATGGTACTATTTAATAATCCGATAGATAATTAGATTTGGACTTTTGTGGCAGGTTTGGATGATATCTAAAACGTAAAATGAGATAAAGAAGGAAATGAACCAGGAGTAGTTAAGCGGTAAAAATGGCGGAAGTAAGAAGAAAACTATCGGCGGAGTTTCCTATCTTTTGCATTATTGTCAGACATTATTATTCTACATATGGTTAATGGGGATAAACTCAATTTCTAATAAGGGAAGTTTATTTAATAGTTAGTTAAAGAAAGTTAAAATAGTTAAAGAAGTTAAAGTGTCAGTAAGAAATGAAAAAGAGGGAGGATGATTAGTTGAACGAAGAATGAGGTCTAATCCACTAAGAACTTTAGGGCAAGAATCTGCGGTATGTCCTATATATTTACACTCAAGTCTATTGGTGGATAAACTTATTATATAGGAGATGTTTTCTAAATTAATTACTAAGCATGATTGTACTTCGAAGTCTTTCTTTAAGGGATTACTAATGTAATCCTATGAAAACTCAATAAATCCGCATATTGGTCTTAACATTTTCCGCAATTTTACATTAGTGAATCTGAGATGGAAGAGCATATATTTAAAATCAGAATTCTTTTAACGGGAAAAGTAAGCCTGTTACAGAAGAAGTAAGCCTACGAATGAGGATGTTTGATATATTTTATAGTAGTAGTTTATCAGCCATGTAGGTCGATGTGAGAAATATGCAGAATCGATAACGAGAGACGTCCTAAAAAATCTTGTTTATAAAAAAAAATATTTGTTATAGTTTGTTTCGCTATTTCCTCTGTGTTGATGATTGTTTTTTCTATTGCTTATTACTACTTGTCGGTCAGTTTTATCAATTGTCACACCTTCAAGCTTTTTTACCTGTTTAATTTCTGTTCCTTCAATCTGGACTTCTATATCCACTCTGTTTTTGGCTACGACCATCGCTTTTGATTTCTCCTTGTTTATGTTAATTTTTAATTTATTTAAAGCTTTGTTCCATATTGTTAGACTTCTTTGGATTTACTGTCAATGCGAGTATGGCTACATCATCTGCAAACACCCAATCTGATGTCTCTGTTTTTTAGGTTCCAGTACTCTATATTTCATGACATAGTTTTTGTTTTTGTTTCTTTTATGAGGTATTGCATAAGCGCCATAAATGATAAAGGGCTTAGACTTCATTCCTGTCTTACACCCGCTGTAGTTCTGAACTCTTTTGATACCATATTTTTACTTATTACGAATTGTTTGGTGTTTATGTATAATGATTGAATAACTGTAATAAGCAGAGTAATTCGTATTGCATTTCTTATTATCGCGCTTCTTCAGGATAGGTAAAGTGAAACCTCTTTCCCAGTTTATAGGTATTTGTTCCGCTTTTCATACTATACCAAGTAATTCTAGAAATTTTTGTTTTTCATCGTCTATAATGTCATATTCTTCATTATTCTTTTTATTCAGAAGATAGCCGCATTAACCACGGTCATTAGCAGGGTAAGGAAAATCCAATAGGTATAGAAAGTATGAATTTAGGTACATTATATCTTACTTACTAAGTAACATTTACAAAGGAATTTTACAGTCAGTGTGAAGGTTAAGAATGTCTTTCATATTGTTTAAATGTTTAGGTGTCGATTGTTTGTAAGCGTTAAATTCACTACATTCTGTTAGCAGATGTTTTATTGTTATTGGTTTATTACACTTGCTGCATTATCGTCTTTTTTATCCAAGCAATTATATGTTCCCAACGATTTCTCTTTCTCCCAACCACATTTACTCCATTTTCGACCTGCTAACCTAAAGACACCCCTCTTCAATAGCTCTTCTCCAATACTCCAACTTCTCCTACATTTCTTTGTTTTCCTCTACTAACACGATATTATCAGCAAAGAGCATTGACCAGGGAACCCCCACCTTTACTTTCTCTGTCAGTACATCCATAACAAGATTAAACAGCTAAGGACTCAGTGAAGAGCCTTGATGCAAACCAACCGTCACTGGTAAACTTTCGGTCATTCCGACAGCAGTTCTTACTTTGGTGTACGTTCCCTCATACATATACTTTACGAGCCTTACATATTTCTCAGGAACCTATGTCTCCCTCAAATTTTTATAGCTCTTTTCTAGGAACTGTGTCGTACGATTTCTCAAGGTCTATAAATATCAACTGTAGCTCACTTCTCTTCTTGCTGTATTTCTCTATCAACTGTCTTAAGCAAACAAGGCAAACAAGGCATCCGTTGCCTCCTTCATGGCATAAACCCGAACTCGCCTTCTCCTATAGATTTCTCTTAATCTTCGTTCTAAAGTTCTCTCCCAAATTTTCATTGCGTGCTACATTAACTTTATCTCTCTATAGCTCTTACAATTCTGAATGTCCTCTTTATCTTTATAAAATGGTACCATCACACTCTCTCTCCACGCATGTGGCATCTCCATGCATGGGGCATCATTCCTTACCTAGAGCCTTTCAAACCTATACAGGTGTTCCATCAGGTCCTACTGCCTTATCATTCTTCATCCTATTTAAGCCTCGACAACTTTATCTCTCGCTATCACCGGTGTTAAATTCTCATTTGGCATCCCGCATCCCCTATCCCTCCTCTGGTGTTTTTCATTTAGCAACTTTCCAAACTACTCATAATGTATTTGCTTTATCAACATCGGTTGACTTAAATCTTTTGATCCCTTCGTGTGTTTTCAACTCTTTATACAGCTGTGCAGACGATCTTTTCTTAGCAGTAACTATAGCGCGCTTTGCTCTTCTCTTTGCTACCTTGTATATATCCTTATCGTTCTCTCTTTTAGACCTGTCATACCTATTTCTAGCCTCTTTGTTCTCTCTAACCTTTTGTTGCACTTTATCGTGATCTTATCGTAATTTCTCTTAGACCTTTTGTAACTATATATAATAGTTTTTGGTTGCCCTGTTGTCTTCTTTAAGGTTTTCTCCAAAATTTTTTCAGGGTCAAATATTCAATTTTGATCTATTTTATAACTTAAAATATTGTTTTCTCTTCTTCTTTTCTCCAACCATTTTCTTCCTTTCTTCTTCTTCTTTTTATATAGACATGACTCTGTCTGTTTTTCAATCTGTCTCCAGTAAGTTGTCGTTCCAGCGTTATCGTGGTGTTCCTACTATTTGTTGTCATTCGGCTTATACGATTGTTCTATTCTACTCTTCTACTTCTTACCCAGTTCTTGATGTTCTCCACCTTGCATGTACGTCGTATATCTGTACTTCTAGCTCTGTCCCATAGTGTCTTGCCGTCAATGACAGTCATTTTGTAATGTATTATAAATTAGGTGTAAAAAATAAGTTTCAAAATTCCTTTGTAGTATTTGCTTTCTTCTAGTCTAATAATAATTCCAACATCATGTTCTGACATTTCTTTTAGTAGCATGTTTTTCAGAGGGAGTTTTCCCATCATTAACATCAAATAATGGAACTCTAAAAATTGTTCCTGAATGTTAAACGTTTTTATTTTGTAACGTTTTTCTATCTTTACCTCTCCACTTTACATTAAACAAACAACATTGTCATCCTTAAACATTATCTTCATCAAAATTTTAATTTTTCATTTGAGAAATGTTGTTTACTATCGATTATCTTAGAATCGATGTTCGAAGAAAATAAAAAAAAAATATATCAACGCTTGTTACGAACGTTCTTAAGGTTACAGAACAACTAATAGGCAAAAGGTACAAAGCACGATAACCGCCTATTTTGTTGCTAGGTTAAATATGGGCTATTAACGTAATATGTATCAAATTTTTTCCATTTGGCTATTTCACATTAATATGTTACTTGTATTAATATTTTCATTAGAAACAGTTTTTTGTGGAACATTTTAAAGCAATTAATTTAACATTTTTAGAAAAATTTGGAGGAAATGTTGGCCTGGCTTTAACCCAATCGATGAGTCTCACAGGAATGTTTCAATATGGCATTAGGCAGTGGAGTGAATTAGAAAATCAAATGACTTCTGTAGAGAGGGTCCAAGAATATACAGATCTAACGAAAGAAACTGAAGAAGGTGTAGAACCTCCTAAAACTTGGCCGGAACAGGGGCAAATTGTTTTCAACAAATTATCCTTAGGGTTGGTATAAAAATATTAAATAAACACTGAAAAATATAGTTTTCAAAATTATCATAAATTAGGTATTACCAAGACAGAATTATTAGAATTAGATTTTGTCACGTGATTCCTTCAACTATTTAAAAAAAATTGGGGGTGTGGTTCTCATCTAATGAGGTTTAGATATAGAAAAAATTAAAAAAATCGACGTGTGCCAGCGATTTTGTTTTAACTAATAAACGAGTTGACTGAGGGGTCTATGACTTTAATCTCTCACTGTATAAACGTGTGTATGACTATTTATAGCTAAGAGATGAATACATTTAGTAGTTACTAATTATGTTCCTCAAAATAAAAACATATTAACAGCCATAACAGTGTCGTGCTTTATTTATAATTTTCCTTTAAGAGTTTTCAGGTTTAGATCAAATCCATTAAACGCTAATACATTAATTTAATAAATCAGTTTTTTATACGTTTATTCTTAATTTTTCAGGTACTCCAATACGTTACCTTTGGTTCTAAAGAATCTTAGTTTTATTGTTAATCCGAAAGAAAAGATTGGCATCGTCGGAAGAACTGGAGCTGGAAAATCCTCTATTGTTCAAGCAATGTTTCGGTTGACTTCTACAGAGGGTAGCATTATTATCGATGGAATTGATTCAAAATTAATCCCATTAAGTAAAGTGAGGTCAAAGATATCCATTATACCTCAAGAACCAGTACTCTTTTCTGGTACAGTTAGGTATAACTTGGATCCGTTTAATGAATATCCTGATGAAGTAAGCAAAAAGTTTAGCCCTAGTTTAGTTTCTAAATTATTTTAGTGATTTGGAAACCATATTTTGTATTTCTTTTTTTTTAACTCAAATTACAAATATTTTTTTCTCTTCGGTAATAGGCTGCTTCCTTTTTCTTCTTAAAATAGTTGCGTTACGTAGGGTGTACATTGTCACATCAAGCGTCTCGTTAATTATTACACATTTCACCCCTTGCAAAAGATTTTTTCAACATTTTACTATTCTTTGTTTTCTGTATTTGCAAGAGATATATTCACATCCCGAAAAGTTTACAATCGTTTCAACATACAACATTTATTTTATGGTGTTTCATTAAGTTCTTTTTTATATACCTATATCTGGTTCTGCTGTATACACTATGATTGCTATCTTGTAGAGACTTTCCATTTAATTAGTGTTTTATACGTTTTTAATGCAATAACACATAATTGTGATAGTTGTTATTTTCTATCTATTATCTAAGATTTCTGTACCTCACTTTATGTCACACGTTTTTAATCATATTCTCTATTTTTTCTTGTTACTGAAAATATGTTTAAAAATATTTCCAGGTCAAATTTATTATTAATACCAACACTAACATTGAGAAACTTATATCTTTTGATATCTTATATCACTTACTGTAGATAAAATGTACTACAAGCTATTTATGAAGTTGTCTATATCATTTTTTTTATTTTTTTTTAGATATTATGGAAGGCTCTGGAAGATACAGAGCTTAAATATGTTGTCAATGATCTTCCTGAAGGCCTGGACAATAAAATGGCAGAAGGTGGTATTAATTTTAGTGTAGGACAACGCCAGCTATTTTGTTTAGCTAGAGCCATAGTTCGCCAAAACAAAATACTAGTTTTGGATGAAGCTACAGCTAATGTTGATCTTCATACAGATGCACTCATTCAAAAAACTATTAGGAAGAAATTTGCAGACTGCACAGTAATAACTGTGGCTCATAGGTTGCACACGATTATGGATTCAGATAAAGTAAGTCAAAGTTTTATGTGCTTTACCAGGTATATTTTCGAAGTGAGAATTATGTTGTGTTTAGATTTAGGCCATTTTTTTCCGGTCTGGACGGTACTTTTTGGCACTATTACAGTCGCCTCTGGGTCGAAGTGTATATTTTGTAGCTGATCCACTTCTTAAAAATTCATCCGCTTTTCATTGCTGTGTATTTACCAAATAACTGTGTATACACATACCAGTTCAGCACAGATATGTTCCGTCAATCTGTCTATTTCTTAGCAGCATTTTCAGACTAGCCTGGAGTCCCCTTAGGGTTTCAAAGAGCTACTATAAACTTTTGACTATCTGTGCATATATTGATCCGCTTTAGTTCGAAAGCTCTTAAGTCAATTTCTCTTGCACAATGCAAGAATGCATATATCTCTGCGTAGAACTGTTAACATTTCTATTAATTTCAGGTATTTATAGGTATATTGTATATTATAGAAAGTGTCCACAGAAATGTAAACATACCTTTGTAATACCTGATAAATATAAATGTTTACGTTTCCATCACTACTGAACATTTCTGCAACCCTTTTTTATTTACTTAACGATGTGCAGACTATTGAGTCCAGTAAAGCCTCCAGAGATGCTACTGGTGTACTACTCACAGACTCGCTGGTTCAAAGTAAGCAAGTATTTGTACCTTATTTAGTTTGAAAATAGAACTTTTTTTAAAGCTTGGCCACTCTTCCAGTAATGCTTATATAATTGTTGGTTTTACTGATATAAATCCAATATAACGTTTCTTTAAATATCAGTTGAGTTATTCTACCAGATTTCAGTTTGTACCACTTAGGCTTAGAGGACTCGATCTCTTTTAATTTTTTCTACTGGTAAATTTCATGATTTTGGATTATGGTGACATTGTATCCCATACTAACTGTATTTATATCACCCGGCTTTTTAACATACGGTCGATCCATTTGCATATTTTTCGTTTAATTATTTTAAACGAATCGCTTTGCAGGAGGTTTTGTCAAATGCTTCCTCTATATTGAGAAACGTATTTAACATCACTTCTTGGTTTTCCAGAACGTAGTTCAGCCTCTGTGTGATATTTTGCAGAGCTGTTTTTGTAAAGAATCATGTCTTGCTGCCCCTAAATTATCGAACACCAAAATACCACTCCTATTGTGCTTATTGAGCAGTTTTTGTGGAATATTTAGTACTAATGATATTATGCTTATCGGTTTAGGGACTAGGTTTTTTCCTACTCGATTTTACCAGCTTTGAGTATATAAGCTACTTTTATGAGCCTATGAGCTATAGAGGGCCATAGAGAACCATCAGCCAAGCTATGTTTTCCAGTCCAATGTCCTATCATGTATCTAGTAGTATTATTTTAATTTTAAATTCAGAAAAGTGCACATGGAAAAGATCTCTAAGACCCTTTCATCAATCTGACTCACCTGACTGGTTTGAAATGGTATACTTATCTGAAGGTCCTTGGAGAGAAATTTTATGGACACTTAAAAAACCCTTGACATTTCTGCAGTCTATTCTATCTCCTCGTACTGCCTTCTTCACGATTATATTTTTGCCATTCTGTTTTTTCATAATCGTTATACTTATCACATCTTAGCGAAATTAAAGTTTCGTCTTACTCATGTCCTTTGATTTGCAATGTTGTTATTTCACCAGTGTACTTTTCTGTTGGAATTTTTCACTATTTCCGAACAATTATTGTCTTCGAACGCTGTCATCTTGAAATTGTTCGGTAGCTATGTTTAGGCCCAGTGTATGACTTAAAGCACTAGTAGCTTAATTTGGATAGACTATACATAAAAAATATTTGAAATGTTTAAAAAGGTTCCAAGTTAAATATTATGTTTATATGTGGTTAAGCTACAATTATTGATTATAACGAAAATAACATTTTTAAATAACGTTTGACCTTTTGATTTCCACACCGGAAATCGTTTTCAAAAGATATTTAAAAAATTGTGCGAAAAGTATAACCAATAAGTTATTAAGTTGGGTTATGTTTTTCAAAACTGACGGTTAGCTTACCTCGATTGCATTTTCATTGAAACCGATGTTTCGGGCTCTATTATACATATAATGATTTGATGTATGTATACTATTCTTTGTAACAGTTTCTTTCATGGGGGTCTGATAGGAAATCGGGTTCATCGTCAATGGAATTCAGTTATTTAAAGTGATCTGTATTGGTGACAAAACTAACAAATGCTCTAGAAGACTTAGCACTATACTATGATAAAAGTCATCTGAAATTCAATCCCAAAAAAATAAAGGTGTGGGATTTCCACTTTAGTAACAAGCAGGCTTGAAGGATGCAGAAATGAAATGGCATGGACAGATACTGGAACAACGAGATGTCAAAATACCTCATCATACATCTAGATCTGTCTTACCAATACCGTTGTCAAGAGGTCAAGAAAAAAGTAAACGTAAGTAATACCATCATGCGCAAACTAACTAATACCAAATGGGGGTCTCTTAGGTCTTTTAGAAAGTGTAAAACGGATCGAAGACACCTCTTATATGACCACGAAACCGACTAAGGTCTTGGAAATTTTTTTTTTAAAAATCAAAATCTGTCTCCGAAACACCTGAAACTCGCTGAAACCTGTGGCAAGCGTCAACTACCACAACACATTTTGCGGCTTTAGACGAAATGGAAGAAATGGACATGCAGAACGCTAAACAGGCTAAGAACTGGAGTCTAAAATTGTGCTAGTAACCTGAGATAAGGATACCAGTAGGCCACTACCTATGACTGTGGCGCGGTCGAAAGTAGTCATCACCTACCAACATGCACAAATATTAGAAAGACCTGCACAAGCGAAGACCCAATTTTAGCAAATGACAAATAAAGTAAAGCAAATAAAATAAAGTTTGTGATAATCTGGGGTGTATGTCCTCTCAAGGAGTTGGATAGCTCTTTTTCATTAACGGCACTGTCAATATTGCGAAGTATAAAAGTATTTTACAAAAGAATTATTGTCTTTTATTAATGAAATTTAATTTCTTATATTTCAAAAAGATGGCGCTGCCTGCAATACACAAAATCCATAACAGCAAGGTTGAAGGACATAAATATTACTGTTTTAAGCTTTATACGAATTCTTCATGTAAGAGTAACACCTTTAATTATTTCTAGGTATTGGTTATGGATGCTGGAGAAATCCTAGAATATGACAGTCCTCATATTCTGTTACAAAACACAAACGGTGTTTTCTATTCCTTACTGATGCAGACCGGAACAAATACAGCTCAGAACCTAATAGAAGTTGCCAATAAAGCTTATATACTACGTCAAGATGCGATTTCAAGTAGCTGAATATTTCCTTTATGTTTTAATGGATATTTATGTGAAAAAATTAAATTTATATATAATGTAAAATTCTAATTTATTTTGAATTACATACTGAAGTATTTCTAGATATAATTGAAAAAACATATATAGTTCAAAAAGACAGCAATATCTTCCATTGAACTTATTAAACCATCTTATTAAAGTATGTACATAAGTTTATCTTACATAAAAACATCATGGAAATATATTAAAATGATTTTTATGTTCAAAACTATTTGTTAGTGAATATATTGTTATTGTTGTAATAAGTGTATATTTGTTGCTGTATACTGTTTCATTATGAGTCTATTTAAATGTAACATTAGTTGTTATATACAAAAAAAAATTAAACAAGTAATGAACGAAGAAAATTCTTATTTGTTTATATAAATGTAAAAAATGACGACTTGATATTTAAAATAAATATCAGGTGAATATATTTTATTTATTGTTTTAATAAAGAATTTTATAGATAAATGCTATTTTTTTTTAATTTAATTTAACTATATAATAATAGGATGGCAATATATCATATCCTTACATTGGGAGGGACTTGTAGCCAAACATATTTGTACGGCATTTGTACGGTAGGTAATACAAAAATAATGACCTGTGACTTAATGCCGTACAAAAATATTGGTACCAGGAGTAAATAAAATTTTTATTTTCGTAAGTTTAATTTTTTTGCAACTTCATATATTTCGACTGGAAACAGTGTGAGAAATCTAAGGAGCAACTCTTAATTTGATCTGACTACAGTTACTGTTATTACTAATTAGTACATATTGTAGTATTTATTTATATTTGATTCATGTTGGGTCAAATCACCCCCTGAAAATGTCCCACGAGCTTGTAGCCTGTTAGCCACGTCTTAAATAGAAGTGCATAGTAAATTTGTGGATTCGTCAACTTTTAAATAAGTGCTAAAACCACCATTAGAGACAACATTTTAAAAAGGAAATTTTTAGAAAATTTCCAGAAAATTAATTTGACAAAACAAATAACTGGAACCCTTGCTCCTGTAGTGATCCTTTCCCAAGTTAATATGCTCTTTTTCTAACTTGGCTGCACCGTACTGAAGACGACCAATAGTCAGAAATACGAACATATGGTTGCTTTCCATCTTGTACACATATTTTATTATATTTTTTTCCTTTGTTGCAAGCTATGCCGATATCTTTTACCTTTATTTATATTTATATGTATATATATATATACATATGAAAATTACTTAGTTCTCGGGAAGAACCGCGTTGAGAATTTATTACTCGACGTTTCGGCACCCATTATCAAGAGTGATACGGTGCGGTTGGAGTTCGGGGTCTCAATCTGCCTACTCCCCTCACTCGAGACATACCAGTATCGTGTTCTGTATTGCAAGAACTGTCTCTCGGCACTGAGGTCTCAATCTGCCTACTCTTCAGTGTCGAATGACAACCGGTCTTACCCTGTGTGGCTGCTTTTATACTCGCTGTATGCGCGGGAACGGTATGCGCTGACGTGGTCTAAACTGACATGGCCTGAGCGGTGTGGGCGGGAGGTCGCTGAAGCAGGGGTCACCATGTTGCCGGCAATCGTTTCGCGTCATCGCACGCGTTCAAGCTGTTAGGCCGTTTTTCGATTTCGATAGCTTCACGAATGATTCTCGATTTTAAGGAGCGGTTGGGGGCGATGGTTTTTGCTTTTTCGAAATCTATTTTGTGGCCTTGTTTGAATATGATGTTGGGCTAGGGCTGAAGTAGTATCGGAATGTTTGACAGATATAGAATGTTCGTAAATACGGTTATGGAACTGGAACGGCAACTGGAACAGGGTATCTTGTAGACACCATGGTCTTCATTAGGGATTTGGTCTTTTACGGATCTGACTAGATTGGACAACTTGGAGTGAGTAGTGAAGATGGTTTTGATATTTAGAGGAAGAAGATTTCTACTGATCTTGTCAGTGACACCTTTAATAAAAGGTAAAAAGATTTGGGGTTGACCGGCGGCAAGGTTTCTTTTTTGGATGGAATGGGGTTTAGATGTTTTTGAATGCTCGTATTGAATGCTTTCGTTCCATAAGACTTGGCGATAACAATCATAGGTCATCCGAAATTAATTCAATAAGGCAAACACTCTTACAAAACGGCTACCACAATACCCAAATCAATAAGAGCATTCAAAAACATTATATATCTGTCAAACATTTCGATACTACTTCAGCCCTAGCCTAACATCATATTCAAACAAGCCACAAAATAGATTTCGAAAAAGCAAAAACCATCGCCCCCATCCGCTCCTTAAAATCGATAATCATTCGTGAAGCTATCGAGATCGAAAAACGGCGTAACAGCTTGAACATGCGCAATAACGCGAAACGATTGCCGGCAACATGGCGACCCCTGCTTCAGTGACCTCCCGCCCACACCGCTCAGGCCACGTCAGTTCAGACCACGTCAGCGCATACCGTTCCTGCGCATACAGCGAGTATAAGAGCAACCACACAGGGTAAGACCGGTTGTCACTCGACACTGAGGAGTAGGCAGATTGAGACCTCAGTGCCGAGAGACAGTTCTTGCAATATAGAACATCATACAGGTACGTCTCGATTGAGGGGAGTAGGCAGATTGAGATCCCGAACTCGAACCGAACCGTATCACTCTTGATAATGGCTCCAAAATGGGTACCGAAACGTCGAGTTTTAAATTCTCAACGCGGTTCTTTCCCAGAAATCAGTAATATATATATATATATATATATATATATATATATATATACATATATATATATATATATATATATATATATATATATATATAGATATATATATATATATATATATATATATATATATATATATAGATATAGATATATATATATATAGATATAGATATATATAGTTATATATAGATATGTATATAGATATATATATATATATATATATATATATATATATATATATATATATATATATATATATATATATATATATATAGATCTAGCGGTTAATGTGGGCTCCGTACTAAAACGGTGTTATACGAACTCTAGGAGAATATACACCGAGTATATTATTATCTAAGTAGCGCTTTATGTAGACTCCGACCAACGCATAGGATCAAGTAGGCTCCGTAATACGTTAAAACATTTTTGGGATCCTTTGGAATCCGTATACACCTTGTCTGGTACAAAACTAAGCTCCTGAAATGTTGCCAATAATTTTATTAGTCGTAGATTTTGAAATTTTACAGCAGGTATATTGTGGGACTTGAAATTTATATTAATATTCATCAATTTAGGCATCGAGGAATTTCATAGATACTTGGCTAACGTAGTTAAAATTTTTATAATATAAATTGTTAACCGAGATATAAATTTATATTACTTTTATGTTCAATAGGCAAGGTAGTAATTTATATTACTTGCTTTAATTATTTTTAAACTTAAGTAAGCGTCTATTATAAACTTGGAAAGTTTCCATTTTTATGCATTAGTATTTTCTTTTAATGCATCGGACTGAAACATTTATCATATAAATGTACGTATATCGAGTGGAGTTTTCGTGTAACAGTTTAAGAAAGTAGTAGTACTCTATTATTTGTTACCATATAAAATTATAGAAAACTCTGTACAGCAGGGAGATCTTAGTAACTTTCTGATTGCTACAGTTTATGACGTGCAATATTTGTTTCATAAATTAATAAAATTTAAATTACAATAATTTATAAATCATTTTTTAAATTGGTCACTTATGTTAATAGAGGTCATCGTGAGTGCAAAAAGTAACAACGAGTACAAAAGATATCAGGCATCAGGGGTGGTATTTGTAAATCTAAATACCGCTTACGACACCTTAAATTAAAGGGAATTTCTCTAAAAACTATATGACATCCCCTTAGATAATAAACTCATTCATTTTAATATATTAAAACTGCTGTATATAGAGATTCGCGGATAGCGGGTAGGAACTACTTTTTGGACAGTCCTATCAGGGAAAGTGAATCAATCCCTGCCTTCCGCAGATTCCAGGTGTTTCCTGGCCCAGGAAACTAGTACCTGTTAAGGGTCCCTTCTCCAGGGTTATGGATGAAGACCACAACGGCATCCAGGGCGGAGAAGAAGGTCTTTACAACGGTCTGGAGGGCGGAGGTGGCAGCCCAATGGTTTTAGGGTTTATATAAAATCAAACCTGGAAAGCGGTAGCTGGTCTTTCAGTATTTGTATTAAGCGGGAGTCATGTAGGCCAGAACGGTCAAAACATAACAGTACCCGGTGCGGTGGTAACCACTTAAACAGCATGTACACAGCGGTTTAGAAATCCCAGGGAATGACTACTACACTATTTTTCCCAGGTTTATCAATATAGCTGAGGAATTAAACGATGGCCCCGAGTACGGGCGCCTCTTAAATAAGGTAGAGGTGCGAAGAATGGGTCCGGCTTGGCCAAATTTGATATCGAAAAAAGCTGTAGAATAGGCACATGGAATGTGCGGAGTTTATATGAACCCGGAAAAACACAGAATGCCATAAATGAGATGAGAAGACTGCAAATATCAATTCTGGGTATTAGTGAAATGCGATGGCCAAAATCTGGCCATTGCCATGTGGATGATCATGAAGTGTATTATGCAGTAGAAGACAGTAATTATCATCGTAATGGTGTAGGATTCATAGTCACAAAGGATGTTAGCAAATGTGACAGGGCGATATGCCAGGTATCTGAACGGGTCATAATGATTCAGTTGAACGCGAAACCCAGAAATATAAATTTAATACAAGTGTATGCACCGACAGCGGAAAGTGAACTGGAAGAACTTGAAAAGTTCTACGCCAATGTAAAGACCGTCACTGACCAACTCAAGACTAGAGATCTTCCTATTCTGATGGGTGACCTTAATGCTAAGATAGAAAAAGGCAGACAAAGTAACATTATTGGATGTTATGGACTGGGCGATAGAAATGAAAATGAGGAGATTATTTCTCAGATTTTGCAAAGAACATCATCATCATCATCAATCAGCCCTGAGTTGTCCATTGTTGAACATAGACCTCCTCTAGACTTTTCCATCTGCTTCTGTTCTGCACCTCTGCTATCCAATTGGTCACGATTCTTTTGAGGTCGTCGGTCCATCGCGTTGGTGGTCTTCCTCGGCTTCGCTTGTCAGTCCGTGGTCTGCACTCAAGCAATTTTTTTGTCCAACTGTCGTCTTTCATTCTTGCAACATGTCCTGCACATCTCCATTTTTGCCTTGTAATATGTTCGATAATGTCTTCCACTCCGGTTCGTCTACGAACTTCCTCGTTTCTTATTCTATTTCTTAAGCTTATTCCAAGCATTGATCTCTCCATCTTTCGTTGTGTCCTCAATTTTTCGGCTGATAATTTTGTGAGAGTTAAGGTTTCTGCTCCGTATGTGAGGACTGGTAGAACGCACTGGTTAAAAGCTTTTCTTTTTAAATGGATCGGTATATTTGTTTTAAATAAGTCTCACATTTTTCCGAATGCAGCCCAACCCAGACTTATTCTTCTAAGTAGCTCGCATGTTTGGTTATCTCGCGTTAACCTTATTTCGTGACCCAAATACACATATTTTTCCACAAGTTCTATGGGCGACTTTTCGATTTCTATTAGCTCATTGGGGACGAGATTGGTCATCATTTTTGTTTTTCCATAGTTTATTTTTAAATCGACTTTCTGGGTTACTTGCTGTAGTTATTGTAGCGTAACTCTGGCTTCTCCTAAGTTGTCTGTTATGAGAATAATATCATCGGCATATCTGAGATGATTGAATATCTTTCCATCGATGCTAATACCCTTTGATTCCCACTCTAGCCGTTTAAATGCGTACTCCACAACTGCTATAAATAGTTTTGGCGACAAGGTATCTCCCTTGACCCCTCTGCCAATTTTTATCTTCTCAGTTATGCAGTGGAGGTTAACGGTTGTTGTCGCATTTTCGTATATATTTCGAATAATATTTGCATACCTGTGATCTATTCTGCATTCTGATAGTGCTTTTAAGATAGCAACTGTTTCGACTGTGTCAAATCCTTTGTGGAAGTCGACAAAGATAAGAGCAAGGGGTCTGTTATATTCGATAGACTTTTTAACTAGAGTTTTAAGGCATTGCAAATGGTCGTTTGTTCCGTGTCCCGCTCGAAATCCTGCCTGTTCTTCCGATTGATAGAAATCGAGTTTTGCTTCTAATCTGTTTGTCAGTGTTCGAGTAAAGAGCTTGTATAGGTGGTTAAGCAAACTAATTGGCCTATAGTTTTTGAGAACTGATTTATCCCCTTTTTTGTGAAGGAGGATTGTAACCAAATTCTTCCATGTACTTGGAATGTTTTCACTATGCAGACATAGATTAAAAGTGTTTGGATTCGGGACATCAAAAGTGGACCTCCTAGTTTAATTGTCTCAATGACTACACCATCTTCCCCCGGAGCTCTAGTATTTTTCATATTTTTGAGGGCATGTTGAATTGCCTCTCGTGATATATCTGGTATATCCTCCGATCCTACATTATGTACCTTTTGTATTGGTTGTTCGATGAACTCTGGAATAACTTGACTTTTATATAATGTTTCATAAAAACTTTCTACTATATGTAATATGCTTGGTCTATCTGAGATAATATTTCAATTTTTGGCTTTAAGTTGGAAGATTTCTTTTTTGCCATTTTCCATTTTTCTCCTCAATGCTTTCATGCTTTTGTTGTCTTCTATAGTTTTTATAATTTTCTTGTTGTTGTATTTTCTAATATTCTGTCTGATGGCTTTAGATATTTTTTTATTGATGTTGTTTATATCTTGTGAGTCAACATTTCCTTGACTTCTGAGCATTCTACTGATAGTCTATCAGTGTGAGATTCTGAATTTTTCTTTCTACTCACCTGGGGTAAATCCGTTTTTGTATTTGTATCTGACATAATAAAGGGGTAATAGCAATTAAAACGTCACGCTTGCTTTGCGTGTTGACGAGTTTTTAGTTCAGCCGCCCATTATGGGTACAGACGCTATTGACAACCGCCCAATATGGGTCAGACGCTATCGGTTTGATTTTATACCATCCCTAAAATCCAGGGATGCCACTTCCGCCATCCACGTCGCACCGAAGATCTTCTTCTCCGCCGTGCCTACCGTTGTGGTCTTCACCTGTATCCCTAGGTAGGGGTCAGTGTTATACCCCACAGAACTGGGTCCCGATCTGGACTTGGCCATGTATTCACTCCGGCCTACTGAAATGATAGATGCCAATCCCCGCGACATGGACGCGCCAGATTGGACTTACCAACGTGAGCGACAGAGAAGGTGGCTCTGTGCTCCGCAAAGAACATAACCTATGTATAAAGAACACCTTTTTCAAACTACCTAAACGGAGATTATTTACATGGAAATCTTCAGCAAACACTCCCCGTAATATCGTCAGAAATCAAATTGACTACATAACTATCAGTGGGCGTTACAGAAATGCAGCAAAGTCTGTAAAAACTCTTCCTGGTGCCGATGTTCCATCTGATCACAATCTGTTGTTAGCAGAAATAAAATTAAAACTTAAACGGATAAAGCAACAACGATCCTATAACAAACTGTATATGGATTTTATTAGAAACAATAGCCAGATGATTGCAAACAATTTAGAGAGCAATTTTGATAATTATGAACAACAAGAATCCATCGAGGATCATTGGAACCAAATCAAAACGATTATAAGCAAGTCAACTCTAAACTTAAAAGAGAGCAGTCAAAAAAAGCAACGGTGGATGAACGATGAGATTTTGAATTTGATCGAAAAAAGACGCAATTTTAAGAACCAAAACGTAGACATGTATAAAGTAATTAATAAAGAGATAAGGACTTAAATAAAATCTGCAAAACAAACATACTTCGAAAAAAAATGTTCAGAAATTGAAGAATTACAGGGAAAACATGATTAATTTAATATGTATAAAAAAATAAAACAACTGACAGGTCAGAACAAAAAACAGGCAAATAACAACGTTGATAGAGACGGAAAACTGACTATCACTAATTCGCATAAAATAGACAGATGGAAAGAGTATATTGAGGAACTGTTTAGTGATGAAAGGCCCGAGCTTAAAATTAACGAAGTAGTTACAGGACCTGACATAACTATGGACGAAATTGAACAAGCAATACGATTAGCAAAGACCCGAAAAGCGACGGGACCAGATGAAATACCGAGTGAAATAATAAAGTGCTTCCAAAGTTCAGGTAAAATATCTCTCCTTCATCTGTTTAATAAAATTTATGAAACTGGCTATATACCAACGGATTGGCGGCTGTCGATTTTTGTGACGATACCTAAAAAAGCAAATGCAAAAAGATGTAGTGACTACCGAACCATCAGTTTGATGAGTCTCAAATCTCAAAAATCCCTCTTTTATACCACTTAAAAGAACATAGTAAAGAATGACGGTACGCTGATCTATATCAGGTGTTGAATCAATAATTAGAGAATAAAATTTCGCTTTCTGTAATTTGTTCACTCTTATGAGTTGCAGATATTTCAATACAATAGAAATAAATTCATCACATATTGTAGGGATAAATAATTTATTATACCAATTTGCAGTTAGATTGAACTCAATAAATATTCCAAAGCACCTATTTAATTACCATTATTTTCACACAAAATCATTTTTACCACGAAACGTTAAAGTGTAAGAAATAAATTTGATTGTCGCTACCATAGGTAAAAGTACTTCCCTTCAATATATTTTTTTCAAATATTATTTTTAAACACGTGCATAGTAAATAGGAATGGGAACAATATATCCTCCATCCATTAAATATATCAATATCGCTCAACAGTATTAGTACAGCATATTGGCACGTATGTAATATGATCCAGAATATATTACATACTAAAAAATACTATGTCTAAGTAGCCATTGTCAAGATCAATAGCGCCGATAGGTAGTTAAAATTTTGAACACTTATTTTAACTGTTTATTATCCACATAAACGACTTGTGACTGAAATTACAAACTTATTTACTCTGCATAAAGAGATTCTTTATTACCTACAGTTATTAATACACAAATCTGATTCGAAATATCGTCGAATAGTAATAGTCTGTATATAAAAATTAAATTTTTCATAAAAAGTAAATGATAAGCCATTACTTAAGGGGTCAAAAGAAGGAGGCTCCACGAAGATTAAAGTACTAATGAGACCATTGCAATCGGACGTACCCTGGAGAATGATTACCTAATTAATTGGCTAATTATTCAATCACCCGTGCAATATGATTTTGTCAAATCGAACCTTTTAGGACAACCTATTCTAATTATGTTTATAAAAATTGAGGGCATATGTGACGTATTTCTAGTGCAGATAAAACCATGTGATAAATAGAAAAGTGTTATCTTTGCCGGCAAAGAAGCAAAGAAAAACTCAAACTGAGAGAGGAAAAAACCAGTCAGCTGAGAGAACTTTTCAACGATGTTGAGCTTGGATCCAACATCTACATCTCTCTCTCTCCAATAGCGCTACTGCCCAAATCGGGCCTTGGTCTCCTCCAAACTATGCCTCCAACCTTGTCGGTCTCGCGCCGATCTTCTCCAGGTTCTCACGTCCAGCAAATTTTGCGCGTCCGCTGCCACTTCATCCTCCCATCTTCTCCGTGGCCTTCCTTTTGGTCTTGCGCCCTGCATTTTACTATCAAGGGCTCTTTTCGGCAATCTTTCTGTCTCCATTCTTACTACATGACCAGCCCAGGGAAGTCTCTGCAGTTTAACGAATTCTGAGATCGGTGTCTCTTTGAACAGTTGGTAGAGTTCATGGTTATACCTGGATCTTCATATTCCGTTTTCGTTAATAGGTCCAAATATCTTTCTTAGGACTTTTCTTGCGAAGACTTCCAGTTTTCTTTTTGTCTCTTCTGTCATCACCCATGTCTCGCATCCATAACATACTATTGGTCTGATAATAGTTTTGTAGACCCTGATTTTCGATCTCCAGTGTGTGTTGTTGGAGCGAAACACATGATCGAGTGAAAAATAAGCTTTGTTTCCCTTTACTATTCTTCTTTGGATTTCTGGCTCTTCTGTTCCATCCGTGTTTAATGTAACTAAATATATGAAACTTTCTACCGTTTCAATATCGTCCTCTAATTCAACTGTGCTTCTGTTTCCCCTAGCTCTTGCCTGTGTTAACTTTTTTGTCTTTTGAATATTTATTTCTAGTCCGGTCTCTTTTGCCTTTGATTTTAATTGTGAATATATTTCTGCCGCCTCTTCTGTTCTGCAAGACATGATGCTGATATCATCGGCATAGGGCAATCTGTATTGATTTATTTGTTAGGAGATTACCTCTTCCAATAATCAGCTGTCTTATCACATATTCCAAGGTCAGGTTGAATAGTGTCGGTGCAAGCCCGTCTCCTTGCTTTAATCCTTGGGCTATCGTAAAATTTTCAGTGATCTAATTTTGGACTCAGACAGTTGCTATTGGCGAATCCATTGTTGTTTTTACCAGTCGGATGTATTTTTGGGGGATGTTAAAGCTCTGCAATATTTAATATAACTTGTTCCTATTAATTAAGTAGTAGGCTTGTTTGAAATCTATGAATATGTTGTGGACGTCAATGTCGTATTCCCACGATTTGTTTAAGATTTGTTTCACTGTGAATAGTTGGTCAGTTGTAGATCTTTCTTCTCAGAAACCGGTCGTTTGTTTAGTATGTAAGTAAAAATTTTGTACGCCGTGCACAAGAGGGTTATGCCGCGATAATTTTCGCATTTTAGTTTATTCCCTTTTTTATAAATTGGGCATATAATCCCGGTTTTCCAATCATTGGGGATATTTTCATCATTCCAAATCTTGTTCATGAGCACATGCATTTGTCCTACTAGGTGATCGCCACCTAATTTATATAGCTCAGGTGGGACGTTGTCAATACCTGAAGACTTATTAATCTTTCGTGCTCGTATTGCCTGTTTTACCTCTTCCATCGTTGGGGGTTCTATATTTTCGGTGTCTCCCTCATTGTGATGCATGTCAATATGATCTTCATGTTCTTGTGTTCCTAAAAGAGTTTGGAAATAGGTTTTCCAGACTGATTTTATTTCTTTTGGGCCACTGGTTATTTGCCCTTCTTGATTTCTGCATAGATTTGTTCGGGGTTTATAACCTTCTCTTAAATTGCGTAGATATCTGTACGCCTGTCTTATATTGTTGCTCTGAATATTTTCTTCCATTTTCTGTATATTCCGTTTTCGTATTTTCTTTTCTTTGTTCGGCATATTTTATCTGCCCTCCGTCTTGAATCTTGGTAACTTGCCCTTCTTTCTCTGGTTCTTCTTTCCATATATTTCTTGTGTTCTTCATTTCTTTTCTGTATGGCCTTATTACACTAGTCATTGAACCATTCCCTTTTTTTATTTTTCTTATTCTTGCCTATGATTTTTCTTGCTGCGTCAATAACTTTTGTTTTGATTTCTTCCCAATGTTCTTCGGTACCTAGTGCTGTCAGTGTTTGTGTTATTTCTCTCTCATAGTTCTGTGTGACATCTTGTTGTTTAAATTTTTGTATATCTAGCTGTTCTGTTCTTTGTTCCTGTCTTTCTTTCCTGTTTCTCTGAATTCTGCATTTGTATTTTATCTGTACTAGGAGATGGTCAGATCCGCAGCATGCTCCTCTTCGGCTTTTCACATCTTTATGCTTGTTGCAGCCCGTTTGTCTATCAAGACGTAATCAATTTGGTTAGCGGTTGTTCCTCCAGGCATAATCCATGTCGCTATGTGTAAATAGGTGACGATAAAAGAAAAGCTTTCTGTGATCAGTTAGGTGGTAGACTTAGAAATATTCCAACTAAGAAATGACTCATAATAGAAGATAACTTCAACGCTAATATAGGCTAATTAGACAGAGAAAATGAACATATAGATGGAAGATACGGCATTGGAACTAGAAATAACGCAAAAGATAATATACTGGAATTAGCAGTAGCACTAGGTATGGCCACTGTTAGTAAATGCTTTTAGAAGAGAGAAAGCCAACTTACCAACCAATAGAAATATTAGAAAATCAGTTTAAATTCACGCAAGGCAAATCAACAACGGATGCAATTTTTATCATAAGGCAAGTAATGGAAAACTAATGTTAGAACAGGTGAGGGTAAGACTGATAAATTTCATTTAAGAATAGTATTGCATCAGGGGTCAGTGCTAATCCCTTATCTCTTCTAATTAGTGTTGGAAAAATTAACGAATACATGTCAAGAAGAGGTGTTAGTAGGTGGTGTTAGTAAGAGATAAGGAGAGAGAATTCAATTAATGATTGAGATAATGAAGATGGGCACTTGAGCAAAAAGGTACTAAGGAAGACAAAAACAGAGTATCTAAAGTGTGCATTTAAAAATTAACTTCAACTTCACTTTAAATCAGGTTGTAATGTTGACTGGTGAAATTATTGACAAAAAAATCGTTTTAGGTAGGAATCTAAATTTGATGTTACAAAGCAAAGGGGAAATAGATGGAGATATAGTAGACTCAAATAAGGATGGATAAAATGGAAAGAAGCAAGTGATGTCTTGTGTGATAGAAAGGTTCTTACGAAACTGAAAGGTAAATTCCATAAAACGGATATAAAACCGTAATTGGACAGTTAAAAAAATAAGAACATCGAATGCATTTGAACGAAATGATAATGCTTAGATGGATGGGTGGCTTAAAAAGAAAATATTAAATTAAAAATTAAAATATTAGCAGAAGTCTAGGCGCAGCACCTCATCTATGCAAAAATGAAGAAGCATAGGTTACGATAATTAGGGCATGTTGATCGTCGACACGAAAGTCATGCAATACATAGGATTCTGGTTTTCCAGGTCCCAGAAAGTAGTAGGAGAGAAAGACCGAAAAAGAGATGACGGGAAAGGAATAGGAGAAATATGTGCATGAAAGAAATTCATCTTGATATGGCGAAAGATAGAAAGATATCTCTGTCTATAAGGATAAGGCGTAAAGGGATAAAGGCAAAGAGAATGATGATTAAGAATCAGTAAATATGGTGATACTTGCATATATACATAATTTTTCAAAATAAATGAATCGCTTATTTTTATTAATTATTCGCTACTCGATTTATTCAAAATATTATATAACAAATTGTTCATATTTGTTAAATCAGTAATGTTAAAACTGTTTGAGAAACAGCTAGTTAAGAACCACCTTAAGTTAATGAAACCAATAATAAAAGAAAAGAGCTGATTCCAAACCGATAATTTTTATTCAGAGATAAAAAATATCCTATGATTAATTAAATATACAGAATTATCGATATAGGTAACTAAGTGAGAAACTTGTTGAGGAACACGTTTTAGAAAAAAAAAATTGTGCTAGTCTTTTTTGACATAGCTTAGGCCTTTGCTAAAGTATAGCATGGGAGTTTAGCCTGCAAATAGTATACCTACATGGTCATAGTTGGAAATGACACTGTCATACTCACAGTATTTGACAACAGCAAAGTAGCAGCAAAAAATTATAACAGTTATTAAATAAAATTCATATGTACTTAAAATTGGAAACCTAAACTAAATGAGTCCAAATTAATGAACGTCAAGTAAATATACACCTGAAAATCTAAAACATTAATTTTACAAAAAACGATGTCTAAATACCTTATGCATCTTTCACAAAATACATGGGAACTGTACTTGAGACTTCTATAGTATATGTTAAAAAAAGGGAGGAACTCAGAAAAGTTATCAGAAAATGTATCCGCAACTCCTATAGACATTAGCTTGGTACTGATATCTCTGCTCCCCGATTTTAGCAAGCAGTTACCAAACCATTAAAACTGCTACATTCATACTTCCTATTATCCAACGATTAGCCAGTCCAGGAATATATGCAATATTATGGTACTGATATTGCTGCTGCCCCTCATAAGTAAGTAGAATATGCAAGGAAGTTTTTGGCAATTTAATAGGGTTTTTGTGTGTTACAATATAATTTCTCCGAGAAAGTAAAGAATATCTATCCGCTATCCTGATTTATTCCATAGAATAAATATTAGAATACTATAGAATAATGCTATTACCAGCAAAAAAAACGGTATAATAGTAACGAGAAAACTAAATAAATGTTCATTAACAGACAAAAGAGACGATGTAAAATACGGCATAGAACGTAACAATAGACCCATATAATTTAAAAAAATTTGAGCGTTTTAGATATCGCAGATAACGTTGTCACATAAGAGACAAAAGGGAAAATTCAGGTAGCAAACTGATATATGTATATCCTCATAACACTTTTAAATCCAGAAGTGTAATACATACTACTAAAATCAGGATATATACATATATAAGACAATGTAAGTAAAACTCAGGTATTAATTACATCAGGATTGCTAGAAAGATTGCCCTCAGTCAGAAGTGTTTTACGACCGGGAACTAATGCTAAGGTCAAACAGGTATATAAAAATTGCACCGTCGTACAAGAAACTAAATCTCAACGATAAAGTTATTGTTTTGCACTTAGTATTGATTTGTGATCTGATTCATAATAGAATTATATATTTCTCTAAGAATTCTTCTTTCTGCGATGCTCAATCAGCTCTTATTTTATTTTTTCATTGTTCGTGTTTTACTTACATACGTAGAATATTATTTTTCTTACTGCGGGATGTATTTTTGGATTTAATTTTTTGCTTAAAACGTAGCAATTGCCAGCTTGTATTCTGTTGTTATTCTCTTTTGTAGTGTTTTTGTTAAAAGTGCTCTTAAATCCCAAATATTTAGACCGATGAAACATTTCAAAGTTATACTGGTCTATTGAAATATTATGACCTATTCTGTTTCTTATGATAGTCTTCTTATGATAGCCATATATTTTTTTATTATCGTTGATTTGGAGGACCCTTTTTTGCGATTTTTTCTATTGAATGTATTAATGTTTTTTTCTCACTAATAATTATACTCACTACTATGTTAAACTTATCGTCAAAAGTCTCTATAATATGAGGACCTTAATTATTAAACTGTGAGATTTCTGTATATTTTGCTTTCCGGGCAATGCTCTCAAGCATTGCAAACTGGCTTAATGTTTTTCTTATTCCCAACATTTTTAATTAAGTATATAATAGTGAATATTTGATCAACGGTTCATTGAATTTTTCTAATTTCACATTATTCTTTCCTAATTTCACATTTGTGGTTGCTGGATGTCATAGAAGACACCATTTTCCATAGCGCGTGCTATGATTCCAATGGTGTAAAGTACAACCTACATATTTGTTACCAAAATTACTTTGCTGCTGTCTCGAGTACCGTTTACTGGTATATGAATTTTGTTACGAATTTATGTTGTATGCTGAACTCTATTAAATCTTTTACCGCGAATTGAAAAGCATGTTTTAACCTTTATTTGTAACATTTATCGTTATTTGTCTTATATGTATACAATCGTCCTAATATTTGCGTTATACATTGATATTTATGTGGCAATTAGCTGTAAAGTCATTAGTCTTTTCTGTCGTATCATATTTTCTTGATTTTATTTTTGTAGACAAGCGGTTTAGTTTGTGTAATATAATATCCCCAATTCGTTTCATAATATTTAGTTTTCAAAACAGCTGTTCGCTATTTCGTTCATTTTTTTAAAGCACTTTGGGTTATGACTATTAGATTTTACTTTTTAAATAGAGTTTGGAATGGAATCTTCCTGTTTGAAATCAATGTACATTTGAAAATAAGTCGACAGTTTTAATTGAAGTCTGACTTTACTTGTAGATTATTCCTTGTTAAATTAATTAGTTTATTAGGTAAGCCTAGTTCTTCCATGGTATTTCATAGTTTTATTCTTATGATTATATCAGTGTTTGTTTAAAATTTATAAATAACTAGTTTAATGTTTTTTTTTTGTATTCCCAACATTTCTCATTAACTGCCTAATAGTGAATAATTGATCAACGATTTATTAAGTTTTTCTAATTCCACACTAATATCCACCTATTTTATAGTTCACCTATTTACTCAGTCGTTCTAGGTGTATTAGAAAAAATACTGTATATACTAATAATTAATAGATATATAGCTTATATCGCTATATATAAGTTTATGGAGTACATTTTATTACATATTCCTTTTGTGTATGGGTATGCTTTTCAGCAAGTTGGTACTTGCTCTTACTTCTAAATTGACGGATCAGCCGTTTAACTGCCTGTACTGAACTTTCTTCTTCATTTTGCAAATATATATAAAAATTAATGAATGCACAAAATCGAATGAACATGAGAATCTGAAGGTAGACAACCATACCTACAAATATGCCTCCGCTTTTCCCTACCTAGGCTCAATAATAAATGACAACAACAACATCAGTCAAGAAATACAAGCACGGATTCTTAGCGGTAATAAGTGCTTTTATGCATACAAAGACTTAATGAAAAGTAAGTTACTGAATCGTGAGTCTAAGCTGAGAATCTACAAAACAGTAATTAGACCAGTGGTCACATATGGATGTGAAACGTGGACCCTCTCAACCACTGATGAAAATCAACTGAGAATATTTGAGCGCAAAATACTAAGGAAGATATTTGGACCAACCCAATGCAGCGATGGTTCGTGGAGAATTAAAATGAATCACGAGCTGGATGAACTAATGCAGAGCGCAGATATTGTCAGATTTGTAAAGTCACAAAGACTAAACTGGCTTGGTCACCTAGAAAGAATGCCAGATAATCGAGCTGTAAAAGTAGTCCAGAGATGGAAGCTCCAAGGAAACAGAACAAGAGGAAGGCCCCGTAAAAGATGGATAGACGACGTAGAGAGGGATCTTAAAACCATGAACATCAGGCAGTGGCGAAGGAAAGTATCCGACAGGGCAGAATGGAAGAACATTGTTAAGCAGGCCAAGACTCACAAAGGGTTGTAGCGCCATTAGAAGAAGAAGAAGAAGATATAAAAATTAATAAAAACCACTCTGACATACCGCTGATTGAAATGTTGGATACCCTAGCCTATACTATTCAATCAACGAAAATACTAAGATCACACGGGGAGAATATTATGGGTTATTTCTGGTTTCGTCATAATTTACACTGAAATTACTAACAAGAGAGTGCTCTCACTTCCACATGTTGAAATTGATATATGGTACCAACAGATGCTAGTCATATTATACCATCAGTACTAATACAATAGAAACTATCAAATTAATGTCAATTTCATTTAATCAAACGTACTAACCTTAGACATGGTCATTTAAGGAAACACACCTCAAAAATGTTGACAATAAATTAAAAATATCTTAAGCGTTATAAAAGTACCAGAGCAGCAAAGCTCACAGCATGAGAATATTGCCTCGTACTTTTATATAGCAATTTGTTCTCACAATTTTATAGTTTTTCGAAAAATGAACTCCGATTCGAAGATTAAAACGTCAAACAAAATGTAAAATCCTATTTATATTTTGAGATATAAAATCTTCAATTTAGATATTGAACATTCTTAATAAATGTATAATCTAATATTTAAGCCTGTTTAAGTTTTACAGACTTGGAAAACACTGAACAGACAAATATTTATTCTTTAACGTACTAGGTTCTAAAAAAAGTGTACTCAAAACGAATAAATATTATCTACCAAGTGTTTTATTCCAGTTTCATATGAAAGCACCAGATATTAGATATTATAAATTTCATAGGTACAAATTTGAGATAAAAACCAAATGATAGAGCATATAGTGAAATATAAATATCTTCGAATAGCTGTATCGAGCGAGGATAAGGTTATTGATGAGAAAAAAAAGACCTATCGCTGAGGAAGTGAGAAAGTAATTGGCAAACGCAAAGAGCACTTTAATTACATTAAATGAAATATGCATTACAATCTATTATGATACACATATATTCGTACCGCAGAAACAAGACAATAAACACGTTAACAGAATCTTAATAATAACCAAAATTTAACTTTTAATACACAGAAGAAATAATGATATACAGAAGATATATAAATTAAAAAACTTTATCCACTTATTGTACGCAAGAGAGATACCTCTAGAAAAACTCAAAACGATCGAAAATATATACCAAAACAACACAATAAAAGTAAAAGTAGACGAAGAACTAACCGACCCTATTGAAACTGACAATGGGATAAGACAGTGATATTCTCTGAGTCCTTTATTGTTCAACCTGATTATGGATGAAATAATAAAAAAGTAAGAACTAAAAAAGGATTCCAAATGGACGAAAAACAAATTAAAATAATCTGCAATACTACTCTTTCAAAGTGAAGATGATTTACAACGTATCCTGCACCAATTTCATATAAAATGTAACATGTTAATTTCCCCAAAAGAGACAAAATGCATGGTTACAACAGCAAATTTGCTAAGATGTTAATTGGAGCTGGAAGGTCAGATAATAGAACAAGTGATGGAATTTAAATATCTAGGCATCACATTATCTAGCTACGGAAAGCTCGAAACTGAAGTGGAATATCCAGTGAATAGAGCAAACAGAGCCCCAGGCTGCCTAAATGAAACAATACGAAGAAATAAAAATATCGGGAAAGAAACGAAAGGCAGAATTTACAAAACAGTCATCAGACCAATAATGACATACGCGGCAGAAACAAGACCTGCCACAGAGAGGACAAAAAGGGTGTTAGAAACAGCAGAGATGAAAACACTTAGAAAAATTGATGGTAAGACACTATGGGAGAGTGCTAGGGAGCTAGAAGTACAGATATACGACGTAGATGCAAGGTAAAGAACATCAAGAACTGGTTAAGAAATAGAAGAGAAGAATGGAATAATCATATAAGCCGAATGACAAAAAGTAGAGTAGTAAAGACGGCAAGAGACGGTTAACCCATAGGAAAATGATCAGTAGGAAGACCACGAAAACGATGGAACGGCAACTTACTGGAGGCACATTGAAAAACAGACAGAGTCATGTCTATATAAAAAGAAGAAGAAGAAGATATACAGGATAATCATTAAAATAGCTACAAGAAAGATAAAATAAATCAATCATATGAATGTAGAATAGCAGAGGACAGAGTGTTTAGAGAAAATAATGAATCAGTCATATTAATATAGAATAGCAGAGGACAGAGGATTTGTCATAGCTTTGGACAAGTGCCCAATTGAAAAAATAACACAGGTCGTTAAAAAAAGACGGAACTCTAGAAAGAAAATAGAATAGATTAAAAAAAAATAAAAGCATAAACATGTCTTTTCCTACTTTTTTAATATTGAAAATACGTAAATAGAACATTGAATTAAAATGTTACCTTTGATATCTATGATAAACCTATGACCTAAACAGTGGCGCCGATGTATGTAGTTGAAATTGTTTACACTTATTTTAACTGTTTATTTTTTTATTATCTATAGATGAGTTGCGACCAATATCACAAACTTATTTATTTTCCACAAAGAGGCCCTTTAATACCTAAAATTATTACTATACAAATCTGATTCGAAATATCGTCAAAAAGTAATACACGGCATGTAAAATTTAAATTTTTAATAAAAAGTAAAAGATTAGTCATTACTTCTGTGGTTCAAAGAACGAGCCTTTACGAAGATTGAAGTACTAATAAGGCCACCGCAATCGGGCATACCCCGGGTAATGATTAATTAATAAATCGGCTAATTCTTCAGTCACCTCTTTAATATGATTTAATCAAATTGGTCCTTTTTAGGACCAACTATTCTAATAACATGTGTCTATAACTGTTAAGGGTAATTCTAAAGATCAAGAAACTTTACTTTACTTAAACTTATCAGACATATGAGCTAAACACGAATCTGACTTATTTCTAGTGCAGGAAACACATATAGGGCCTAACCTAGGGTATTTGGTATACAGCTGATCGTTAAAACTACATTATAGATATAGACATGCTATTTCTGTCGAAAAAGAAGCAAAGAATAACTCCAAGAAGAGAGTTATTCTTATATTGTAGAGTAAGAAAGGACAAAACCAGTCAGCTGAGAAAACCTTTTAACAATGTTGAGCTTGAATCCACCATCTACATATTTAATGAAAAATAATACAACTACCGACATTGAGGATCTGAGCACAAAGCTTATTACGAAATCTGGACCAAAAACACTACAATGGCTGATCCGGATGATGAACAACTGTATTCAAATTATGAAGATACCCAAAGTCTAGAGACAAGCCAAAGTTGTTAACTTGCTTAAACCTGGCAAAAACTCCAACGACTACAAAAACTATCGGCCAATATCTTTATTTTGTCAGCTATTCAAAATACTTTTGCACAAGATCGTTAATATGATATCACCGATATTAGAAGAAAAACTTAAATTAAAAGGCAAAAGTGGCTATAGATAAGGAAGATTATGTACATCACAAATACTAAATCAAAGACCAGTACGAAAAATATCGGGTATCAGGGGTGGTATTTTTCACTCTAAATGCCGCTTACGACACCTTAAATTACAGAATATTTCTCCAAAAACTATATGATATCCCCTTACATAACAAACTCACTAATATTGTCTCCGTATACCTACACAAGAGAAAATTTTTTGTATCACATAATGGTAAGAATAGCAGTTGAAGAACAGTCTCGCTTGGGGTAGCATAAAGACACCTACACTGTATAACATATTTATTTTGAGATAACCTCCTATCGAGATATCATATTTAGTCCACAAATAAGAGCAGAACTAAAATAATAAAAAAGCTTTATACAAGATATTGCAGAAGATTGGATAAAATAAAAGTAGTTTTTATTAATCGGATGCTTACATAAAACGTACAAAGACATACTCACGTAAACAAAATATATTACGAAATTTCTGTAATTAAAAAAACATCGAGTTCAGCATTGAACTAATAAAATTATATTAAATAAAAAAACAACATTATTTTTAAAAATGCAGAAAAAATAAAATTTTCTATGCAAGCGAACATTTCATTAAATAATAAGCCCAAATCCTTTTGTATCTATATACCTGTTTTTTAAAGAACCAGTTACCTTTTAGTACGTAGTTATACCAGGTAATACGATATCTCCTGTTACACAGTGTAATGCGTATGACATTACACTGTCTGCAAACAGTAGATAAAAATAAGGAGCCCATATAAACCGTTCACAGTATATGTTGAAAATATACGGTATAATCGCACAGTTGCCAAACTCTCAGAGCTTACTTAAACCGATAAACGTATGGTTAAAATATACAATGAAGAAGATCTGAACGACCCCTATAATATATACACGTGAACTAAACGATATACATTTATGATACAGGGGTATTTACGGGCTCCAAAAAATTTTTACAAATTATTAAACTCTACATGTTGATGAATCGACAGAACCAATATTATGGAATGGTCAAGTGAGCTCCGTATATCGGTATCCACTTGACCACGGAGCTCAATTGAACCTGCATTTTAACATGGGCGGAGTTCACTTTATGCCGTAGATATATATATATATATATATATATATATATATATATATATATATATATATATATATATATATATATATATTTATATATAGATATATATATATAGATATATATAGATATATATAGATATATATGTATATATATATATATATATAGATATATATATATATATATATATATATATATATATATATATATATATATATATATATATAGATATATATATATATATATAGATATATATATGTATATATATAGATATATATATAGATATATATATATATATATATATATATATATATATATATATATATATATATATATATATATAGTGTTATGATGTGTTTTTTGTTTGAATGATGAGCAATGAGTATTTTAATAATATAGGGTTTTTATCGCGGTTCTCAAAGAATTAGCTTGTAAGTACTTTTTTAAATTATCTTTATTATAACTATTATGAAACACACATATATATATCTAACCTAGCCAATGTAAATTTAAAATACACTATCTTTAAATTGATATTCTTATAAAACTAATTAAATTCTATAGACAATCTAAAATTTAAACAAAACTATCTTCAAAATTGAAATTGTTATGACACTAACTAAATTATATTAACAAAATTTTGTACCTTTCTTTCACTGAATGCCTAAATGAACTGTTTTCCACTATATAGATTCTAATCACCACTGAATGTCTTCGTACTTCAGTTATCCTTGTTTTTTGTGAAATTACTTTTTCCAATTATCAGCTTCTACCAATTTAAGATATAGTTTTATTCACCAGCATTTATACACCACCAACCAAACCAGCAAACAGCATTTATATTTATTCTTCTTTTCAATATACCAATATCTAATTATTATAAGTTGATTTATACCAATCTCCAACCATAATATAATTTAATTTCTTCCAATATACTTTTTTTAATCTTCAATAATTATTTGTGTATAATTATAAATGTGCATTAAATTATATGCATAATTTTTAATCTTCATTTAACTCACTATATTAAACAATTTGACTATTTGTACCTGATTCACTGACTCCAACTAACTTTCATATTTCTTACTAAACTTTTCTGACTGACTTCTTAAAAATTCTGAACAATTTACTTCACTATTCACTAACTAAATGTGTCTATTAACTTTCATAATGAACTGGCCTGACTTCTGACTAAAAACTTCTTTCTGACTAAAAACTGCCAAAAACTGCCATCTTGAATCCAAATCACGGGTATTTATATCTTTTGGATATTCTAGAACTATCTGGTAAGAAATCATGTATTATTTAGTTCTATTAAATACTTGTCTGAATTTTCTGGAACAAACCATTTCGCAAACATGGCCATCTCCGCTGATCCAGAGAATTCCATTCTTTTCTATTAATAATTTTGTTGACATTTAGGCTTTTCAGATCAGAATAAACATTTAAATTAGTAACTAACACTCTAATTTAATAAAATACACATTTCAAACAATATAACCCCACTTATATTCGTAAAATTCTTAAAATGACACTTAGGAATGGAGGGTATAGTGTGTTGCCTAGTCACATGGCTCACTTAAAAATATTTACAAAATTCAAATACAACTTTTTACACTTATTATATGCTAATTTATTAAAAATACCCTCACATAAATATATTTTTATTAAATTCTCTAGTATATAACTTATTTAAAACAACCAAATATCTAATATTATGTAGTATATAACTTATAAATTATTTTCTATAAACCCTAATCGTATCAATACCCCAAAATAATATTTAAAATAAATAATTTACTTATTATTTTTTTAAATATTAATTTTCTCATACCTTATTAAATTTAATAAATTAATAATTCAATTTTTTTTTATTTAAAATGTGTTAAATACATCCCTGTTCGCTGTCTATGTCAAAGCAGAGAACAACGGATCACAGTTCGGCTATTCTATGGTCAAACTGTCATGTCAAATGGAGAGAATAAAATATAACCTTAATTAAAAATATAATCGATATGGTGTTCTGTTTGTTTATAGACAAAATCTAGGAATTATTTCCATTCAAAATAACTTTCATCAATATAAATTGGTAAGTTTTTTTTTTAACTTTATTATATTAGAAAGACATTTTTATAGCAATTATAGTATCAATTTTGTGTCTAACCCCAAATTATGATTTTTAGGGTACAAATTAATTTCCATATATACAAAATTCAACAAGTATGATGTCAAATTGATTCAAATTAATGAAATCTACCATCTACCATTTAACAAATCAAGTCTATTGAATAAAATGGATATATCAGTAAGATGTTAGTGTTAAGTTTATAACCTAAATATATCACTACTTTTTGAAAAATTGTACATTTTTCTTGATTTATTTTTAGTCCAACTTTGTCTAATCTATTTATTATAATTTTTAGGTGTTTCTCATGATCTTCAGCAGTTTTAGAAAAAATTAATATATCATCAATGTAGTGAATTACAAAATGTTCATATTGATCCAAAATATCATGAAGACATCTACATAGAACACTGCAAGATGATTGAAGTCCAACTGGTACTACTTTGAATTGATATACTACTTCATCTATCTGAAATCCTGTATACTGTCTACTTTTTCTTTCTAGAGGTATTAACCAGAAACTATGCTGTAAATCGATTTTAGTGAAAAATGACATTCCTGTAATTCTTCCTAATATTCCATCTATACTCATTGGTGCTTCAAATTGCTTTTCAGTAATCTTGTTAATATTCCTTGCATCCAAACATAACCTGATTTCACCTGATCTTTTTCGTACTACTACTATGGGATTTATAAAACGTGTGTCTGCTTTCTCAATGATTCCATCTTCTAACATATTATTAATTGTTTTATTTACTTCTTCTCTGTATTTATATGGTATTGGGTATGATTTTGTTTTAAAATCTTTTTCTTCTTTAACTTTTATATTATGGATATAATTTTGTGTAATTCTATTTTCTTTATTGACAAGTCCCTTGTGTTGCTGCAATATGGAAATGACTATTGATTTATATTCTTCAGGGCAATTTAAAACTTTCATCATATCTTCTTCTTTACAAATAACATTATTCTTCATTATGTACTCATTATTCCTTGCTTCCAATTTTACGCACTCCGCCTCGTAGGCATCCATCTGCTTAAAATCTCCATTCCTTAAATATTCACTACAATAATTATTCTTTACATTCCTTTGGGACATTTCCCTATCATCAAAATACATTTCTTCTTTACAAACATCATTACTTTCTTTTAATAATATCCTATCAACTCTTATTCCTTCTTCCACCTCATCCCTCTGCATAAATTTAATTATTTGCCCTTCCAAAGTTACCATTCCCTCTTCAAAATCTATCTTTACTTTCTTCTTTTCCAATTCATCATTTCCCATTAATATATCAACACATAAATCCTTGACAATAAATCCTTGCATATTCATTTCTTTATTAAGAATATTAATTTTAAAATTGGCTAGTTTATCAATTTCACCCAACTTCTTATTATTTGCACCAACAATTTTAATTTTTGGAATCTTTATTATATCTGATAATTTTAATGTATTAAAAATAAAATTCTCCGAGACTAAAGTACTTTCTGAACCAGTATCTATCATAATTTTAATTATTTTATTTTTGGCCAAAGCATTTATATAAATTAAATTAATAGATTCAATAATTTTCTCTTCATCTAAAGAAATAAATTCAGAAGGTTTTTCATAATAGCAATGGCCTAACTTGTAATTCAGAAAGTTTACTGCACAAAATTTTGATTATTAGAATTGTCAGATTGTATCTGACCACTTGGATCTGATGTACTATGTCTTTCCCTACTATGACTTCTACTCACATTTTCTTGCCTTGTACGATTTCGTTCCCTGTCTTCGCAGCTCCTATTCCTTCGAACACAATTTACCTGTCTGTTATAGTTAGGTCGCTCTGTATTTCTTCTATTATTAAAATCTTGTCTATTATTATTAGTACTGTTATTAAAATGTTGTCTATTATAATTACTGTTATTATTATTAAAATTTTGTAAATTATTACCATACCTAGTATTATTGTTATATGATTGTCTATATTGTTGATTATCATTTTTATTATATTGAAAGTTATTATTGTTTTTTCTGTTGTTATTATTACTTGTCATATTGCCTCTTTGTATTCTTTGAATAAAATTAATAAAACTATCTATTGTTTGAATATTTTGTACAGTTACGGTTTGCACAACATCAGCATCAAAATGTCTAGATACATTTAAGACTGTTTCATCCTCTCTAAGTGGTGGTTCTAAATATTTTGCAACTGTTATCAATTTCAATGCATAATCTACCATATTTGATTTTAAATTTTGATTATACTTTCCAAAATATAGAATTTCTCTAAACTTGGCTTGCTCTAATTCACCCCAATAATAATTTAAAAATTTATTTTCAAATGTTTGAAAGTTATCTAAATCATTTTCAATACTAGCAAACCAAGTTGCTGCATTGTCATTTAATGTCATTCTAATATAATCTTTAATATCATTAATATTATTCACAAATCTTAATTTATGTTTTAAACTATTTATATATACTCTAGGATGCAAATTTTTTATATTACCAGAGAATTTAATCCCAGTCTCATTTGTTAAATTTAAGTAAGGTCTCCCTATGTCTCTCATTTGTGAAATATCATCTATTCTCTGTTCCACATTTCTTATTTGATTACAATTTATTTGGATATTTTGTTGTATATCGTCTAATTTTTCTTCTGTGTTTCTCCTGTCTTCGTTAATTTTTACTTCTAAGTTACATTTCTGTAACTCTATTTTCTGTTCTATATCTATCTTATTATCTTGAATAATCCTCTTTACTTCTGTCCTCTCATTGTCTATCCGTTTCTTGTAGTCATTCCGTATACTTTTTATTTCATTTGCTACTTTTTTCTCTGCAGCTTCAAGTTTTTTATCCATTTGTTTTACAATTTTATTATTATTATCTTCTATTTTCTTTTCTAATTTTCTATAATTCTCTTCCAATTTCTGTTCCATTTTTTTCATGTCTTCTTTGACTTCTTTTGAATTCTCTTAAAAAATTTTTTATGTCTTCTTTGATTTCTTTTGAATTCTCTTCCATTTTCTGTTCCATTTTTTTCATGTCTTCTTTGATTTCTTTTGAATTCTCTTCCATTGTCTTGTTCATCTGCATCATTAATGACATCAAAGCTGCCATATTGACATTTTCCTCTCTTTCTGGATTCATTTCTGCAGTATCTTGTGGAACTTGAACTAAACTCTCCTCTTGTATAGGTTGTGTTTCTACTTCCACATCTTCTTCATTCTTTTTGCTTCTTGTACCTTTCTTTCCTTGAGACATTTTGAGACTTTACTTGTTCAAATATAATTAAAAATAAAATCTATAATTTTTTCTTTCTACTGATAATTAATTTACTTATATGAGAGCACTTATCTTCCCAAACTAATTCTTTTAAATAGAGAGCCACCGCGTTGGGTGCCAAAATTGTTATGATGTGTTTTTTGTTTGAATGATGAGCAATGAGTATTTTAATAATATAGGGTTTTTATCGCGGTTCTCAAAGAATTAGCTTGTAAGTACTTTTTTAAATTATCTTTATTATAACTATTATGAAACACACATATATATATATCTAACCTAGCCAATGTAAATTTAAAATACACTATCTTTAAATTGATATTCTTATAAAACTAATTAAATTCTATAGACAATCTAAAATTTAAACAAAACTATCTTCAAAATTGAAATTGTTATGACACTAACTAAATTATATTAACAAAATTTTGTACCTTTCTTTCACTGAATGCCTAAATGAACTGTTTTCCACTATATAGATTCTAATCACCACTGAATGTCTTCGTACTTCAGTTATCCTTGTTTTTTGTGAAATTACTTTTTCCAATTATCAGCTTCTACCAATTTAAGATATAGTTTTATTCACCAGCATTTATACACCACCAACCAAACCAGCAAACAGCATTTATATTTATTCTTCTTTTCAATATACCAATATCCAATTATTATAAGTTGATTTATACTAATCTCCAACCATAATATAATTTAATTTCTTCCAATATACTTTTTTTAATCTTCAATAATTATTTGTGTATAATTATAAATGTGCATTAAATTATATGCATAATTTTTAATCTTCATTTAACTCACTATATTAAACAATTTGACTATTTGTACCTGATTCACTGACTCCAACTAACTTTCATATTTCTTACTAAACTTTTCTGACTGACTTCTTAAAAATTCTGAACAATTTACTTCACTATTCACTAACTAAATGTGTCTATTAACTTTCATAATGAACTGGCCTGACTTCTGACTAAAAACTTCTTTCTGACTAAAAACTGCCAAAAACTGCCATCTTGAATCCAAATCACGGGTATTTATATCTTTTGGATATTCTAGAACTATCTGGTAAGAAATCATGTATTATTTAGTTCTATTAAATACTTGTCTGAATTTTCTGGAACAAACCATTTCGCAAACATGGCCATCTCCGCTGATCCAGAGAATTCCATTCTTTTCTATTAATAATTTTGTTGACATTTAGGCATTCAGTGAAAGAAAGGTACAAAATTTTTTTTAATATAATTTAGTTAATGTCATAACAATTTCAATTTTGAAGATAGTTTGTTTAAATTTTACATTGTCTATAGAATTTAATTAGTTTTATAAGAGTATCAATTTAAAGATAGTTTATTTTAAATTTACATTGGCTAGGTTAGATATATATGTGTGTTTCATAATAGTTATAATAAAGATAATTAAAAAAGTACTTACAAGCTAATTCTTTGAGAACCGCGATAAAAACCCTATATATTATATTATTAAAAATACTCATTGCTCATCATTCAAACAAAAAACACATCATAACAATAGATATATATATATATATATATATATATATATATATATATATATATATATATATATATCTATATATATATAGATATATATATATATATATATATATATATATATATATAGATATATATATATAGATATATATATATATATATATATATATATATATATATATATATATATATATATATATACAGATTGAACGAATTTAAAACGGAACATACGAAATCAATGTATTTCGGCTCAACTCCGCTCTAGGTGGTTGGCCAACAAAAGGTTGTCAAATAATTATATTATAAAAATCCTATACTTCAGCGGGCTGCTGGATTCTGAATTCATTCACTGTGAAAACTAGACTACACAAGCAGTTATTATGCTGTCAAACCACTTATCGCTTCCTTATAGTCCAAGAGATAGAGCCGAATTTATAATGTTAACTATTAAATATTTTTGGTATAACAAATAGTAATTTTACTTATTTTTTATTACAATAAAAAGGTTTTTAAATTTATATTGCATAAATAATGATTGTTCAGATATAAGAAAAATTTGATTTATTATTACATTAATAATCAAATACAAAATATATTATTTCTATTTATCAATAGGTAAAATTCAATTTGTAGAATTCCTTTAACATTTTACAAATAATTATTAATAAAAATCAATTTAATAGTGGAATTATCAATTTTTTAAGTTTTGAAATTTACTTTGTAGATATTTTCAATATTTTTTTTAACTTTCAAATTGATTGAATTTTTTTTCATTAGTTAATTATAATTTTACAAATTCTGTTTGGACATTAATTTTGCATCATTATTATTTTAAAATATTAAAATAATAATGATGCGCGTTCATTTAGATCAGTAATTCTAGACGCATGCGCTAAATGTAATAAGTATCAAGATGCTTTTATTCAACTTGGTGAAACTGATTTCGATTGTAATGAAGTTTTTGAAACCTTAGTCACTTATATGGAACAGGACTGACGAGAACAATTCCAAAAAGAAAAGTAAACGATGTCAGATTTTTACTATTTAACCGGCAGTATAAGTTGCATGATGTGAACGAGCCTTAAAAAAAAACTAAAAAATTTCGATGCTTCAAGCTGACCACCATGTCAAGATGAATTACACCAACATCTATTGCGAGCTCATTATATTTCAAATATTTGGACAAATGCTCATAAAAAAGTACCAACAGAATTGATTGTTGAAGAACATGGTTGGGAGTTCGAAGATGAAACATATAAATTCAAATGGTTTAGTGGACCTCAGATGCCAGAATCAGTTCGAGAAGTAGTGATTGAAAATGAAGCAGATAATGAATGTGATATTATTGAAAGTGAAAGTGACGAAGATGATGAATGTGATAACATCAATGAGAGTGAGACAAATGACGAAGTTTTTCTAAATTTTTTTTTCTTATCGGAAAAATCGTTTGAAAATTTTTGGAAAAAAATCATGGTATAACTTACAGAAAATTGAAAGGATTCTACAAATTAGATTTTACCTCAAAAAATTACGAAAATTTTCATTTACGGAAATTGTTTTGGAAAATTTTGAGGAAAACTCTACTTGACGCTTCTCAGAATAGTAACAGCAGTGAGCATACAAATTTTCAAATCAATCGGTATAAAAATATCATAATAAAATCAGTTTGAAAATTGTTACCGAGACCTAAAATGCGCAGGCAAGTGGTACATTTGACCCCGTTTTGTGGCTCTCTGTACCAACCCAGCTGTCCGCCCTTTTGGATTTAGAGTTTTTAGGGGCTAAATAATAAGCCATGAAAATGGCGGACATATTACTTATCGTTAATTTTTCCCCAAAAAATTGCAACTTCACCCCTGTCCGCCACCCCTTATGTATCCACTATCGCGACCGCCCTTTGGGATTTAGTCTAGTTATACCAAGATCTTACTCTGGGCAAATTTTCAGCCATATTATCGATCGTTAATTTTTCCGAAAAAAATTTCAACTTCATCCCTGTATAGCCACCCCCTGTACCACGAGGGACGTCCGCCTGTAAGGCAAAGTCTTAACCCAGTTACAATGAATATATTCCAATAGAGAAATGTCATATTACTGATCAGTTCAAAATTTCGGCTCTATCTCTCCGACTATTAGGCAAGCTCCTCTTTCCTTTAAAGGAGACAGATAGTTGAACGATATTTTATACAATGTCTATCACCGGGTATGTATTTATTTTTGTCCAAGTTTTATATTGGTCCACTATTTCAAATGCAGTTCAAACAGACATATATTAAATTGTATGTTCCGTTTTAAATTGGTTCAATCTGTATATATAGATCTATATATATATATATATATATATATATATATATATATATATATATATATAGATATATATATATATGTATATATATATATATATATATATATATATATATATATATACAAATATAACAAATATAAAAAATATGGAAAGATCAAATAACAAGGAATACTAAGCTCAGGTTGGTCAATGCCCTTATTTTTCCCATTGCCATGTACGCAGCTAAAACATGTACTCTCAAAAAAATAGGAATAAGATCGAAGTCTTCAAAATGTGGGTCTATACTGTCAATTCTGGAAGAGCTTCATATAAAAAGGGCTATTACAAAAAGTAAACCAAGCATACCTAATTTACGTCAGGCACATCGCTAGTGTGCCTCTCCCCCTTATTGTTTAATCTATATTCGGAAGAAATAATTAAAAAATCACTCAAAATGAAACAATTGGAATAAAAGTCAACGGCAGACCCATCAACAATATCAGATATGCCGATGATACTATACTAATTGCAGAAAATATACAAGATCTACAGACACTTTTAGATAATGTAGTAAATGCTAGTGAGGAAAGCGGACTAACGCTTAATGCTAATAAAACAAAATTTATGACAATGTCCAAAACACAACAACAAGACATTTTAAACATAAGAGGGGTTCCAATAGAAAAAGTAAAAAAATACAGATATATTGGTACAATTATTAATGAAAATAACGAGTATACAGAAGGGATAAAAATGAGAATTTTACAAGCTAGAGCATTACAGCTTACATTTAATAAGATGAGAAAAGTATTATGCAGTAGAGACCTTAGTCTGCAACTCAAAATAATAATATTACGTTCATATGTGTTTTCGGTGCTGCTGTATGGGGTGGAGGCCTGGATGTTAAAGAAAGAGGTGAGCGATCGACTTGAAGTATTCGAGATGTGGACCTACCGAAGAATATTAAAAATAAGTTGGGTAGACCGAATAACAAATGTTGAAGTCCTCAGAAAGATGACAAAGGAAATGGAAATCATGAATACGATTAAGAAAAGAAAGTTACAATATCTCGGCCACGTATATGAGAGAGGATAAATATGTGTTGCTACAAACCATAATGCAGGGGAAAATACAGGGAAAACGAAGTATTGAAAGAAGACGCATCTCCTGGCTCAATAATCTGAGAAAGTGGTATAATTGCAGTTCCATCGACTTGGTCAGAGATGCAATCACAAAAGTGAAAATAGCTGTGATGATTACCAACCTCCTTAGAGGAGACGGTACCTAAAGAAGTAAAAGGACACTTTGTACTTCCAAGTGTAGAAGTCCAAAGACCAAGGGGAAAATCTCCAAAACGATGGGCAGACCAAATGGGACTCTGCTCGGAAAATCCCTACATGAAGCCGTAGCTAATGTCGATGATTGAAGCTATTAATCGCGAAGTAAGTATAACCATAAACGATGGAAACTAAGCTTCTTTGCACCCTACTACAAGGTAAGATGTCCGAACAAAGAGGTTCTAGAAGTTCATGAAACAAGGAGGATATCCTGTCTGCACAATGTACAAAAACGATGTAACTTAACTGCTGCTGGACTTTTAATTAAAAAAAGCAGTCAATAAAGCCAGAATACATGTTAGTATCCAACACTTGTAAAAAATAAGTAGATCCTACCAGTATAATATTCATCATCATCACTATGGCTTTATAATCCTGTGTGGGTCATAATCTCCCTAAGAATTTCTCTCCAGTCGTCCCTATCCATCGCCTTTTTCGACCAAACACGTATTCCAATATTTCTCATATTTTCATCAATGTTATTAAGGAGCCTTGTTCTAGGTCTTTCTGCTTTTTGACAAATAAATCCTTTAAGGAGCTATTTTATAGCTGGGTCATTTTGTTTCATTCCAATTACATGCCCTACCCATCTCGGACGTCCTATCTAAATATATTTTACGATATCTGGTTGCGGGTATATTCTATAAAGTTCGAAGTTGTAGCATTATCTCCATACTTCATTGTTATTCACCGCTTTAAAGGTTCACCTTAGTACCTTTCTTTTGAAACATTTAAAACATTCAAAACATATTTTCGTTACTTCTTGTTAATTTCAGGTCTCTAAACCATTTGTTAGGTGTGAGTGTATTATTATTTTGTAGAATTTTACCTTTGTATTTTTCGATATAGGAAGAAGATTAAGGCCAAATAAACACCTATTGGCCGTGCAAATTCTGCGGTTTATCTCTGTGACAGTATTATTTTCAGTGTTGATGTGGGCTCCCAGGTTTTCAAATTCGTTTACTACTTCGATGACGTCGTTTTTTTATAACAAGTGGCTGTAGGATATGAGTTTGCGTGCTATTATTTTAATTTACTTTGTTTTGTTGTTTCTCAATTGTTCATCAATTTTTCTCTTCATCTTCTTTGGCTTTTGTATACCAGTTTCTCCTGGATTTATACTCTACATTAAATCTTTTCAAGGGTTAAAATCAACTGGTTTTATATTCCTAACTCGTTTATTGCTCTGAACATTTTTCTTCAATTTACAATGTCGTAGCCTGCCTGGTAGTCTATATAAATTTGTGATGAGTATCTATGCCATATTCCAGTGTTTTCTAAAATTTGTCTCAGGGATGCAATCCTATGAGTTCTCGATGGTGTCATACGGAGGCATAGTATAGTGGAGAACATTTTATACGCAGCAGTTAGAAGCATAATTCCTCTGTGTTTATAGCATTCAAATATATCTCTTTTTTTGTGTATGGTGCAAAGTATTGTAACGTTATAAACGTCACATGTTTGTTAGCTTTCTTTAAATAATTATTTTATTTAAATTTCTTTCGATTTTTATTCAATAATTTATTTTAAATACTGAAATATCCTTTATATTCTTTATTCTTAATTTTATTTTATTTTACTATTTATTTTAGTTACATAACAAGTACTCGAGGGATATGTCTTATAATGTATTTTGTCTATATTTTAGTTGAGCTGGATTTTTTTTCCAAAATTAATTTACATTGTTAAAATTTCTTTAGGTCTTTTGGCCTAAATGAATTTTTTTTTTCCACCTTGTTGGGTGAAACTTCCTGAAGCCTGGTGTGCACCACATATAGGGATGACAATTTCAGTAGCATAGCAAATATCATGCAGAACTCAATAGCTGTTTGAAACTACAACGAATTAGATCCCTGGCATCTCCACCAACTTAAAAGCTACTCATTTAGCTATAATAGATTAACCAGCATTACAAATCACCAACAAGTTATCCAGTTGCGTGCATAAAGTCAATAGTGCCATAAGTATCAATTTAAAATGTTTGCGTAAAGTTATAGGTAGGATTTCTTTTTATTTAGTATTAAAACTTAAATTTTATTTTTTTTTGTACGATAAATATTAGTTTATTTGTTCCAGCCAAACTCATTTTTTAGATTTACGGTTAAGATAAGACGTTCTCACACCTGAGAGACGGGGCTAGATGAAGCCTAGCAGTTATTGGCTCCCAAAGAAAGTTTGATGATGAGAAGTGGTTATGCATTGTCTCCCAACTTTCAGAGGATTGTTTCCCAACATATTGTTCTGAAGCTATTTTCTTGTGGCATTTTAAAGTAATTCTTATTTAAATGGGAATAAGCCACAATTAAAGGTTATTGAATGAAAGTAAATTTATTGACGTTTCAATAAATTTACTAATGTTTGTATTTTGAGAACGATTTCCGAAGTGGAAATTGAAACGTCAATAAATTTACTTTAACCTTTAATTGTGGCTTATTCTTATATAAATAGTAGTTATATTGTTACACATTAGCGCTCACCGTTTCTGAGGTGTCTTTTGATGATTACAATAGTTCAATCACTGGAGAGGGATTTCTGTATCCTTACCAATATAATAATATCAAGCTCAAAAACTATTTCACTCTACAACATGCATTTTAAGCAATCAATTTTTTCCTAGAACTTTTTATTAAAAAAAGAATAAAACTACTTAAGTGAAAAAGTGAAATAAGTATATTACAGTAATATTTTTTTTAATTCCAAAATAATTACCAAGAACAAAACTTATTTTTACAAACTTTTACTTTTGTTGGTTTGAAGAGACACCTAGAGTGATGTCAGCATTATTAAATAGTCATAAGACTTTTGTACCAAACGCTGTTTTTTCATTAAACTCCAATAAGTTCTGTGGGCCCAACGATGGCCACCAATTTTCGTATTGGTAGTTTAAGAATATCTTTTTGCTCAAGCATCAACTGTTCAGTGAATTTCTAATTCATATCACCTTACACAGGATGTGTATGGCAGTCTCTTCTTCCATTTCGTATTTTCTGCACCATAGTTTTCTGCACCTATTTTGTATAGGTGTTTTTATAAACGACAATGTCCAATCAAAAATTAGGCTACCATTTTAATCTATCATTGATTGAGGTTCATCAAATTATACGATTTTTTTTATCTATGTTCTTGATCAGTTTTGTCGTTTTTTAGTCTGGATTTGCCCTTGAGTAGCTCTACATTTCTTTTGATGTTCTCATATTAGTCACTTTTGAACCTGGTTCCTTGCAGCATTTTTGGTGATGGTTTTATGCCTACAAAGGTATCTCTCGAGCCTTGTTTTGCCAAAAAATCTACTCGTTCATTTCCATTCACCCCTTCATGAAGCGGCACTCATATTAAAGGCACATTATTATCTTTTGCCAAGTTATTGAGTACATCTTTGCAGTTCCTCGACAATTTTGATTTGGTAGATGGGCTCTTTACGGACAGAATAGCCAACAGGTCCGTACTACCCTTTAACTCATTTTTTCTTTATTTATTTATGAGATCGTTAAGAATACATATCACCCCTATACTTTTATTCAATTTGTTAATGTGATCGTTGAATCAGGTATCATCATAAAAAATATTTATTGCCTTTTGTATTTTTAAATTGAATCTTCATTAGATCATTTAATTCTTCGTTTATATCTTTTATATTATACGTGTAAGTGAGGTAGATATTTTTGTATGTTATTAATAAGCTGATAGGTTTAATTTTTATATTACCAATTGCCATACATATAGTACTTCTAATGTTAATCATTATTCAACATTTTTCTGTGATTTCCGTTATATATTATTGAAAGTTTTATGAGATATCCGCTATCAGCTAATATGATTAACCGACATAATTCAAATTATTTATTTGTATTGAGTTATTGATATTTAGTTTCATTCCCGTTTTCTTTCCTGCTATTTGGTATTATTATCTATTAATATGGTCTTTTATGTTACAACCACCTTCTGATCGAGGTTCAACATTTTAATCGGAGATTTCAACCAATTTACTTGACTATAAATACACTGTTTAATCTTAATACCAAGACTTCTCCTTAACAGAATAGACACACGAATTTTGGAAAATATTTTACCTGAACAAGCAGGGGTCGGAACTAATCGAAGCTGTACAGATCAAGTCCTTAACCTAAATCACATCTGGTGAAACAGGTCCCTGTTTTACAACACTGCGACTGATAAATAACATGCATTCTGATAGACACTTGCATGTGATCCACGGTAAAAACTTAAGTAAATAAAGAAAACTCAACAAGGGTTCACCTCAAATATTAATCCTAGCTCTTATATTATTTAATCTATATATATATATATATATATATATATATATATCAGATCTGCTTGAAAACGCTAGAAAGTTTGGATGTGCTGTGCAACGATGTAGTCCACCTTCATTATTTATTGGAGATAATGTTTTTGGGTTATCTACCCACACAATGGGACCACTTGACCACTACAAATTTGCATACAAATGGTGCTTTAAATTCTCCTTATTTTATACACCTTAAAATTTATATAATAACCTCAAAGCACTGTATTTTAGAACGGTACTTTAGAGTATCTGCAGCATTTATTTATTATTAAGTTGAAAATAATTGAATGACGTTTGAAATGCATTATACGTAGTTTCAGATTAGTACTTTTGGGTTGAAAGTGAGAAATGTGCTAAATATCTTCGATTTGTCTTAAGAAATCCTAAAATGAGAAACCAAATATTTTACAGTTTATAAGGGATATTTGTAATTTTTAAAATAAATCATAAACCAGACTGCATTGCTAGGAAAATGTGAAGGACAACCAGAAAATTGCAAGAACATCTTAATTCCATGAAAGAAAACCAAGCTAAAATCTTGGTTAGGTGCTTTTAAAGAAGACATGTTCGTCTAGAAATCAATTCACAACGTTGTGCAGAAGTGCGTGATACTACTATACAACTTCGTAGAGATACAAGAAGCCGCTACTAAGATCGCAACTTTGCATAAAGGTACAAGAGGCTGTCAATAAGAATACCTCGCAACTGCGAACAGAAATTCAGGAACTGGACAGCAAATTCAGAGATGACGTAGCCGAAATAATGACTTAGGCAAATATTGTACCTATTGTATATTAATTCGTACGTCATTCCAGCCCAGCTAAAATCAAACCACCAACATTCGATGGCAGGACTAGGTGATCAGTTTATCTAAAACAGTTTTTAGTAGTTGCTCGAGCCAATTCGTGACCCGATGAAGAAAAGGTCACTGTATTGGTAGTTTTTCTCCGAGAAAAATCCCTAAATGTTATGCAGACCACTTCTGAGGCACAGCAAAAGGACTTTTTTAGCTTAATGTCTTGATTGAAAAAGCGATATGGTGACAAGCATCTGCAGCAAGTATACCAAACTTAGTTAATGTCCAGGCAGCAAAAATCCAGTGAACCTCTCCAACAATTTTAAGCTGATATAATACGCACAAAAGTTTTGTAGATGGACTACGCAAAGTCTAAATGTAACAAGTTATGCTAATGATAAGAAATAAAATACTAGGAGACATCGTGGCTCTGCATTAGAGTACGAGGGAGCCAAAACCACCTAAAAATTCACATAAGAAATCGCCAGGTTCCAGCCACCAACGATAATGAAAAAATTGGTGAACTTCTAACAAGATTTGAAGGTTTTATCAAGAGAACAGAAAAAAGAAGCCGCAACAGTGGTCCAACCACACTTAGATGTTGGCAGTATGGAGAACTAGGTCATCATATAAATCAATTTCAGTATAAAATGCCTCAGGAAAATGAACAGAAAAACGAGCAGTAACCAGCCGTAAGGGGCGACATTTGGTTCAGTGGTCGCCAACCTGTCAATCGCGAGCTACCGGTAGCTCGCGGAGGCAATTCTGGTAGCTCTCACAACGATTTTAATTTAAAAAATACAAACTGCAAAAGTCAGAGAAGCTTCCGAAAATTTCACAAAAAAATCTAATTGTCATAATATTAAACATAAACAGCGTCAACGTTGCGGTGAGTGATCTGCCCCTGACGCTGTCAAGCTAGAATCGGCTATTTATAGAACCGACCAGCCGGACCAGCGCGTTAGTGTTCGAGAACGATCTGGATTGCTTTGAACGGGATAAATACGCACGGCTTGGCGACATTGCGCTTAGTTTAAAACTGAACGCGTAACCAACGTCCAGCGGTTGGGTTAGTAGAGAACAACAAAAATAATATTATGGCAAGCAGTTGTAAGAAGGTAAAGACATACCACTTTCATTCAGAATGGGAAGAGCAATACTTTTTTACAGAAGTTAAAGATAAAAATGTGTGTTTGTTATGTAATACTTCGGTCTCCGTTGCTAAAAAAGGAAATATTAAGAGACATCATAAAACTGTACATTTTAATTTTAAAAAATCATTCCCACTATATTCTGCAGCCAGAAAGGAGAAACTGAAACAGTTAAAAAAAACAGTTAATTGGACAACAATCAATATTTTAAGAACAGTCGACAAAAATAAGGCTGCAACTGAAGCATCGTACCGTGTGTCCCAGATAATTGCACAAAAAAAGAAACCTTATGAAAACGGGGAAATGATAAAACAGGCGATTTTAGAAGCTGCTGATTCGTTATTTGCCAACTTTAGAAATAAAGACGAGATAGTTTCAGCTATAAAATCTATGCAACTTTCTGCTAATACAGTGATGAGACGTGTAGATGTAATGAGCAATGATATTTTTTTACAGTTAAGAACTGACTTAGATAACTGTGTTTATTTTTCACTTCAACTGGATGAATCAGCAGATGTCGTTGACACTGCCCAGATGGCCGTATTTGTCAGGATGGTTTTTAGTGATGTTACGATTAAAGAAGATCTTTTGAAGTTCATTTCACTGAAAGGACACACTACTGGACAGAAGTTGTTTTCTCATTTAAAAAATATTATTTCTTCTGAGAAAATTTCAATATCGAAAATGGTAGGCTTGACAACCGATGGCGCTCCAGCTATGGTGGGTTGTGATAAGGGTCTGGTGGCGTTATGTCGTAAAGATGAAACTTTTCCGCAATTTATCTGTTGCCACTGCATTATCCATCAGCAAGCATTATGTGGAAATTTCCTGAAACTAAACAACGTTATGAAACTGGTGGTAAAAATTGTGAACAAGATTAGAGCTCAAGCGTTACAAAGAAGATTATTCAGAACCTTGGCCGATGAAGTTGACTGTCAATACGGGGACCTACTCCTTCACTCTGAAGTCCGATGGTTAAGTAGAGGACGGGTGCTAAAACGTTTTAATGATGTCCTATCTGGCATAGTTCAATTTTTCAAACAACGCGATAAACCGACTCCGGAACTGGAAAATTCAATCTGGCTTAGAGATTTTGGTTTTCTCGTGGACATTACAGAGAAATTAAACGAACTTAATTTGCAGCTTCAGGGGAGAGACATACGCGGAAATGATTTCTGATATAAAAGCATTTATCAAAAAGATGGAGTTTTGGGAACAAAACCTAATTAACAGCGATTCCAAGCATTTTCCTATTATTTCAGAAAAAATATCTCAAAATCCATTAGAACCACATGACAACAAATATCATGTAGAAATAATTTCTACCCTGAAGAATAACTTCAAAAATCGTTTTAAGGATTTCAATGAAATGGCTTTAGTAGCGCAGTTTGTTGTTTCACCCTGTATGGAAATTGATATCCAGCAGTTTGCAGCTTGTGTTATGCAGAACTTTGGCGAAGATCGCTGCAACAGAAATGGAAGTCATTGAGTTTCAAAATGATTTAGCCTTAAAATCGTTAGTCTCAAGTACTGAATGTATCTGGCCTATTGTAAGTAAAGACAAATATTCAGTTCTATGCCGTGTTGCCTTGAAAGTGAAAGCATTATTCAGTTCAACCTATTTGTGTGAATCTTCTCTTTCCAATATGAAGTCTATTAAGAACAAATATCGCAATCGATTTACAGATGAACATTTGGATAATTGTATTCGAATGGCTGCATCAAATTAGATTGCAAACATTAAAAAAAATTATCGATGAGTCTGAGTGTCAGCCTTCTCATTAAACGTGCTTTTTTATTTTTCAATGTTTATGTTTATGATAGTGCGTTACTTTTTTGTTGTTATTATTAACTATTTTTAAATCATACGTGACTTGCCGTTGTGGCTGGATAAAAGTTTGTGTTTATTTTTCAAATACCTTCGTTTGATAGGTAGGAATGTAGCTATGAACAAGTACGTACTAGTAATATTAGTTATTTTGTTAGTTATTAGTTTATTATTAGTACCTATGTATTATGTATTACCAGTTAAACAATAAAATAAATACATATAATGATACAAAATCTTTACATAACTTAACAAAAGCAGACCAACAGTTAAGATGGAATGAACAGTGCCAAAAATCTTTCGATAGACTGAAAGACTCCCCCACGACTGCACCAATACTGTCATCACCACATTCCAAGGCAAGTTTCATAGTCGACACTGATGTTAGCAACCCGTTATTGGATACTTTGATATTGGATATGTAGACGAACTTGTCCAGAAGACTGCAACTACTGCGGGAAAGTTGAAGCAAAGGAACCCTTAGTTACAGCAAATTTATAAGAACTCAGATTGGTCCAGGCGACCATTGGAGTTCCACAATTTTTCGTGCTGAACAACTTGCAGATAACGATATTGCACCAATCCTCACCATAATAGTAAAGGTACCAATCGACCAAGTAAAAGTAGACCAATCTGGAGTGAGATTTTGACAAGAATATGATACTAAAAAGTTATTGGGTGGAATGGGATTCCTGGGAATTAGTGAATAGTGTGTGTTTTACACAGAAAATGGGAAAGTTCCGATTGAAGCTAGCACAAATTTCAACTTGTCCTCCCAAAATCCGAGTTTGTGCAGTACTTTTGGAGTGCCACAGCGGTGTATCCGGATTCTATTTTGGAATAAACAAGACTTTAGCAAAAGTTCGAGATCGATTCTACTGGATGAGATGTCGCTTGGATGTTGAGAGGTGGTGTCGTAAATATACAGAATATGAGACTAGTAAAGATCCTAGAACGAGGAGCCAAGGCGTGATAAGGCAATATTTGGTAGGAACTCCTTTCGAAAGGGTCGCTGAGGACATCGTTGGACCGTGTTCCCGTTCAGAGAATGTATGAAATGGCCAGAGGTATATGCTCTTTTTGATCAAGAGTCCTCGACAGTGGCTGAAATACTGGTTAATAATTTGTTCTGTCGTTTTGGACTTGCCAGAGAAATACACTCCGACCAAGGTTAAAATTTTACATCGAGTTTTTTCGAGAAACTTTTTTCAGATGATAGTAATTGTGAAGACCAGAACAACACATCTGCGATCTCAATCGGATAAAATGGTGGAGAGATTCAACCGAACTTTACTGCAACATCTTCGAATTGTTGTCAGTAAATATCAAGATAACTGGGACAACTATATCCAGCTGTTACTTCTTGCGTATCGAAGTTCCATCCATGAGTCGATAAGCAAACACCAGCGAAAGTTTTATTTAGGAAAGAGCTGCGGCTTCCTGCTGATCTATTATTTGGAACTGCTAAATCCCGTGAAGAATATAACGACAGCTACACCCAAAACTTATCTAAAAAAATTGACGATATCCATGTAAAGGTTCGAGAACATTTGAAAATGGAAAGAGATAGGATAAAAGCTTTAATGTGAAAGAAGAGCTAACTCTACCGGATTCAAGGAAGGAGATTAATCCAGTACGTTATAAGGGGCGATGTCAAAAGCTACAGAACTCGAAGGAAGGTATGGTATCCTGGATTGCTGGTGATGAGTGGCCCATCACCAGCAATCTTGAATAATTTGAAGTATGTTTTCCGAAGCATTAATTAATAATTCTTGTACAGGCAGGTAAGTAATATTTTGGTTATTTACTAATTTATTTTAAGTCAATAGATTATCTTATACCAATTTGTGGGTTTTTACTTTGATTGCTTCATCAATTTTTATTCATATTAATAATCACAGACATGCAATGTTGACATAATTATTATAATTGTTATCTTCATAAGACAGCACCCTAATATGGGTTTTGTAATTTCAGCATTTAATTTACCTGATACCGTTGGACCTGAAGATGTTTAGCAAAGTGTAGTAAGCGAAACCAGTCATTTTGGTGGTAAAATTAAATTGATTGACATCAAAAAATTTAACAAAATAGAAGTAGATCAATTTTAAAAATAACTTTCCAAGAAAAATGGTTCAAAAATCTAACTGACATCACTTTTCCTTACAATGTCAAAAAAATTTTGTCTGTGGGTCCAAAATTTTGCCTCTTTTCTAGTGCTAAAGATTTCAAAATGTCTTCTCTTCTCTCAGATATCGAGTTCCTTATTTCTGGTCTAGAACCCCAAGAGAAGGATATCGTGAGATCTCAAAGCATTAATGTTCTATAATCACTAACTTTCTACATAAAACAATTAAAGAAGGACATTTTTTGAACACAATATAAAATGAGTGCAAACAATTTTTAAAATCACATCCAGAAATTTACACTGTTAGGAGTGACAAGGGAAATGTAACAGTGGTAATGTATAAGAATGATTACATTGAAAAAAGTAATAGTTTTCTGAATGACAAAAAAAGTTACATCAAACTTAAGAACAGTCCGGTGTGCAACCTTCAACAAAAGGTAAACAAGCTGGTTTCGGATTTAGCTTCTTCCAAATCCATAACAACAGAGGTTGCAAAATCCATGAAAATTTACAATGCAGTTGCACTCAGGTTTTATACAATGCCTAAAGTTCACAAACCCACTATATCAATGAGGCCTATTGTCTCTTCCATCGATGCTTCCAATAATAAACTTGCAAAACACCTTAGAGATATTCTCACAAATTCCTACAACGAATCCAATGAATTCTATATTAGAGATTCTTTCACGTTTAGTAACTTCATTAACAATGTTAAAGTTCCGATTAATTATATACTGATTAGTTTAGATGTTGTATCACTGTTTACAAACTTACCACTAGATGCTATTCTAAACTGCATCAAAAATAACTGGAACAGCATCTCTCTGCATACCAAGATCAGTTTAGATGATTTCATAAGAATTTTAACATTTATATTTGACTCTAATAAACATTTGTTCAATGGTAATTTTTTTAAACAAATATTTGGCACTACAATGGGCAGCAAAATATCCCCAATACTATGTAACTTTGTTTTGGATAAACTTATAACAACGTGTAAAGAAAATATACCATTTCACATACTTTTTATTAAACGATATGTAAATAATTTGATTTTATCGGTCCCTGAAAACAAAGTAACTGATGTTTTAAACACATTTAACGCCCAATGTGAACACTTAAAGTTTACGGTTGAGAGAGAGGCAGATGGTATGATTCCTTTTTTAGACATGCTTATCCATCATGGCAATGATGGCATGCTAAGAATGGAGTGGTATCGTAAACCTTGTTTTAGTAACCATTTCATAAATTTTCATTCTCAACATGCATCCAAAATGAAAACAAATTTGGTTTTGGCCTTAAAAACTATGGTTACTAACTTGTCACACATCAATTTCAGGCACAAGGGACTAAAAAAGTTGAGATCTATACTACTAGAGAACTCCTACCCCATAGGACTTTTAAATAAACTCATTTTCGGTTCTCCTTTTCCTTCGCAATTTTCTGAAAACCAAAATTTTCATAATATTTAGTAATACCATCTAAAATAATTTATGGTTCCTTACCCTACATTCCAGTTCTGACACCTAAGCTAATGAACATTTTCAAAAATGTTAATGGCTTAAAAATTACAACTAAGAATGTGAAAACGGTATCGAAGTTATACACAAAGACAAAAGATCCTTTTACAATACAGGAGTCATCGAATGTTGTTTATTCTATACCGTGTGCCAATTGCAAAAACGTATACATCGGAGAATCATCTCGTAATTCCCACAGTAAAGTGATCTTACATCATAGTGACATAAAAACCAATAAAATAAATGCATGTGCACTTACAGAACATGCAATAACTCTGAAACATGATTTCAGTTTCGAAGATTTCTGTATTTTGGCAAAAGAAAAAAACATGCAAAACGTGTTTTCTTGGAAATGTGTATAATAAAATCTAATACATCTTGCATAAATAAAAAGTCTGATATAGATAAATTGAGCAACATTTATTGTTATTTACTGGAAAATCATTAAAAATAAAATAAATATTTACCTCTACATATTCTTGCATGCATAACTGGTTGCATACCATTAAGACAGGTTTAATAATTAAAAATTAAAACTACCCAATATGGGTATCTTGGTTCTTGAAAATAAATACAATATTAAGAACTCCTAATTAAATTTTAATCAAATTGTTTTTCCTTTGTGTTGTCTATGTGTAAAAGTTAAAATACACCATCAAAAGAAGTCATGGAATAAACTAAGTTTTACTATCCTTACCAAAGTTTTTAGAATGTATTGTCCATTATTATATTTTATATTTGTGTTGTTAATGTTGAGTGCCAAAGTTTATTGTAAATAATCTCAACGACTAGTAAGTTGCACTGACGAAGTGTGATATTTTGTAGATATTTACACATATTTTTATCTATATTACAGTGTCTTGAAAAAGGAATAAAACAATTCTGAAAGCTTGGCAAAAAGTCAAGAGTGTTTCTCTAACATCTCGGCCAACCTAACCTTCTGGCTGCAGCCCTAATAAACTGGTGATTTGTATATATATATATATATATATATATATATATATATATATATATATATATATATATATATATATATACATATATATATATATATATATATATTAAACTTAGAGCTAATATTAATTTTGCCGAGCTTTCGACATCCTCTCTGATGTCTTCTTCAGGGCTTCCGAGGTCTCAGTCTCCCGAGCCCGAGTTTAAGTAGTGAACTAGTAAGTGAACTAGAAGTGACTAGTGAGTGTAGTAGTGTCTGGGGGCTCGGGAGACTGAGACCTCGGAAGCCCTGAAGAAGACATCAGAGAGGATGTCGAAAGCTCGGCAAAATGGATATCGACGCGGTTCAACCCGGAAGACTGGTGAGTTTAATATTAATTTTTATAATGTAATATTAATCTTAGCTCTTAACCGCGGAAATCTTTCCGAACATATATATATATATATATATATATATATATATATATATATATATATATATATATATATATATATATATATATATATATATATATATATATATATATATATATATATATATATATATATCCGTACCTCGGAGGTAAAGGACACTATGTCCATTTTCTTACTTTTTCAGGAGAGCAGTTTTAAAATTTTTTAAATTTGTAATCAGTAAATACTCCAACGTTTCTTATATTTAACCAAGACTAATATATTATTATTGTGGTGTGTATAATCGTTTTTCATTCCATGAAGTGTTATATACCTGAGGTTTACCGTTCATTATTTAATTTTTTTTTAAAAATGTGTAGTTGGACATAGTGTTGTTTACCTCTAACAACTTTTTTAAATAATGTAGCATTGCATGTTAAGGTCTTTACGAAATAAACAATACAAACACATTAAACAGCCTATACTATTATTTTATTAAAGGTAAATAATATAATGTTATAATAATTAAGTAAAATTATAGACGAGAAGTTTCAAAAGTTTTAAAGATGCTCCATGTCATCTTCATCTTCTTGTGGGTAATCGTTTGTGGCTACATCGCTATTTGTTAAATTTTGATAAAACGCATGACAAACTGACGGAACAAAAGGCAGTAATGCAATTAAGTCATTGTACTTTGGTTTTGTGATTGGTAACGGGATTGCTGAGACTTGATTTAATTGGGCTGGAAACGTTACTTGCTGTCTTCGATACCTCATGAAGTCCACTTCATACATATTTTGGTTATTGAAATCGGTCTTATAAAAGAACTTTTCAATGTGTTCTTGTTGGACTTCTAGTAAAATACATGTTGACAGTAGAACAAGGTCTTTATTAACATTTTTTTTTCTACTTACAAAAGGAGGATTAGATGACAATTTCTTATCGAACAGCGTTTTGAAGTTTTTGAAATCTGCAAGTTCCATATTGTGCACTGTGTATTTACCTGATGTTTGCCTAACTAGTTGTTGCCAGTCTCATGGTGTTAAAATGGCCAAAGATCGTCTTTATTTGCAGTATCCAAAAATAGCACGTTATAATACATATATTTTTATTTTGTCCATAGCAGTTATTGGTCCAAAGAGTAATGTTCTCTACTTGACTTGAATTGTATTGTCAGCCCATTTCAAAATTAACGAGGCGATTTTATTTGCACCTCGGGCCCCTTTCGATTCGTCCCACATTATACATTGTACAGAAGAATCACTGGCATCATGTAATGTAAAATTTAATATCCAAAGCTTCCTTTTGTAGAAACTAATACAATTGTTTTTTAGTGGTGAAGGCAAACATTTTTGCAAATCACCAGATAGTACTTTGTATTTTGGTGACTCTTTAGCTATTATAAATCCAATTGTTTTAAGTTATACCGAGTTTTAGATTCAATTAGGTGAGCATCATGATCAGCCTGTACATTGGTTAGTTCATCTGCAGTAAGATTATGTTTTAATTCAGCGGTGAATATACTGCATGTATCGCAAATGTCTTTTTCGGTCGGTTTAAACAACTTGAAGTCTTTATTAAAAATATCTGCGTACAACCACTTTTTTGCTCTGAGCTTTGGATCTACACGTCTTTCATTGCATTCATCAATGTACAGTTGATACATCTTTTCTATTGTAAGTTCTGTGCCCAGATAATCTCTCTTACTCCTTTCTCTGGAATAATGACTCTTGTATTTTGAAAATGATTTAATATGTTGATGTATACTATTTATGGTTGGTATTTATTATTGGTTGGCGTGTGTCTACCTCTTTGATCAGCTTTTATTAAACCTCCTGGCTCAATTTTTTTCAACATATTTACTACTACTAAATTAGATATACAAAGTGCGTTTACAAACATAACCTTGCACACCTTCAATAGCTGATTTTTCACTGTAAAATGGTAGTGTAGCGTACTATTTTTAGATTTGGTACAATTTAGATCTTTTTTTCTTGATCGAAGAGTAGGTTGGATGTCGATACATGAGAAGATAAATTGCTTTTTAAAATTTGAAACGTTTGTCTCAGTCCAGTATGAGTTGAAAATAAATTTCTTGTCTTTCGTATTCTGGCCATCTTTCAGAGCATTTCATGCGACACATGCAAGGAGGCTTTAACATTTTTGCAGGCATGTCTTTGCCTCTTTTACTGAGATACTCTTTACCACCAGCTATTTTTCATTTGCGAACATTACAGGCCCAATTTTGTTCACTTACTACACGTTTTTTACCTTTTTGTTTGCACTTAGTTATATTTTGTACATTTCTTTTAACACTTTTCTCTTCTTCTAAAATAACTTCATTATGTTCATTGAAATTACCTGCATCACTGCTTAGGGATAAATCGTCCTAAAGAAGATTTTTTTTATTGCCCCACTAATCGCTAATCGTAGGAGTAATAATAGCTTTCTCTTTTACCTTTGTTTTCGCTGGTTTACTTATACGTCTCATATCATTGTCGTCCGATTCAGAGTTTTCACCACTTAGAAGCTCATAGATTTTATTAATATCCAGCTAACAAGCCAGCTAAAAGAAGGACTTGAATCGTGTTTTATTATAATTTATGAAAATATTTTAATTCAAAAATAATGTTAAAAAATGAAAAATTTAGACATGACTTTAAATTATTATGTTTAATTTCAAATCAAGAGCTGTCATTCGTTTCTCGTAAAGTGTAGCACAAAACTGTATTGAGTTATGGCGTACTAGAATAAATAAAACACACTGGAAAAATTAAAAATTAAATTTAAAATTAATACAAAATGAGTAACTTTTACAGTGAACAAGTCTGAAATTTAAATATATGTATTATACTTCGAAACTGCTGAAATAATTGTATTTTGTCATATCTCCATTATTAAAAAATTCTTCAAACATTTTGGACATTAACTCAACTGTCTCTCTGGTTATTAAATTTATTAGATACCGTTTTCTGTTGTTAATAATAAAAATAATATTCATCTAAACACATTTTTGAACGTTATTTTTTTTATTTAGATTTAGTGCAATTCCGTTATCTGTGATGGCAACAATGAATTGTTTCACGAACCATTGTCTCCAGTCTGAACCAGAGATATGTAAGAGAGGCTCTCTTATATATCTCTGGTCTGAACACTGGTTTACATTGGGAAAAAAAGTGTACCATTTATATATGACGGGAAGTGTAGAAGGGTACATAACACTATGTCCGGATGGTAAATGACGGTGCACATATATAGTAGAGGTAAACAACACCAAGTCCACATGGTGTTGTTTACCTCTGACTGGAAGTGGACTTGGTGTTTATTAAAAAGTCGGTAACTTGCCGTAAAATTATCTCTGGACATAGTATGGTTTACCTATGTATAGAGCCAGAAAAGTTATATTCAAAAGTGCAATAATCTAAATTTCGATAAAAATGGACATAGTGTCCTTTACCTCCGAGGTACACATATATATTTATATATATATATATATATATATATATATATATATATATATATATATATATATATATATATATATTTATATATATATATTTATATATATATATATATATATTTATATATATATATATATATATATATATATATATTTATATATATTTATATATATATATATATATATATATATATATATATATATAACTATATAACTTCCACAGACAGGTTGCGGTTAAAAGTCATAGTGATTAAAGCTTTCGAAACTGTTTAGTTTCTTTTTCAAGACAACTAAAATGTATTGTAATTAGTTTTATGATATTCTATTCGTAGAAAGTACTTACCAAATATTAAGATCGTAATAGCCATATTAACATGAAAAACAATACAGTACATAATAATAATTATAAAACACAAAAATTCTAAAACACAATATAACATAATTTGACATAAATATGTAAAATAATTAGTCAGTAAATTTTTAAAATATACAATTTAAAGTTTATTTAGAGCACTGCAGAAGTTCAAAAATTTACTGATTTGTCTTGCAAAAGCACTTTCAAGATAATTATCCTATTTTTTATGCAGATGTAATTAATATAACAGGTTAAACAGTTATAACAGGGTTAAACTGGATTTTAAGGTTATTTTGGATAATACGATATTGAATAAGACATTATTAAATGACGTTGTCCATAAAATTAGTATTTGTTGAATATAAATTTTCCGAATTTGATTTTGTTGGAATAAATTCGGGGAAGATTATAAAAAAAAATTAAAAAATTTTTTTATAATATTTAGAAGTAGTACTTAAATATATATATATATATATATATATATATATATATATATATATATATATATATATATATATATATATATATGTATGTATATATATATATATATATATATATATATATATATATATATATATATATATATATATATATATATATATATATATAAACAAGGAGGTAAAATATGAAGGTCAAACTACAATAGCAGACTTGAGTTCTCCAAACAACAATACAGGATAGTTTGAACCATGTTCTTTCAACCATCAATTAATAGAGTACCGGCATGTAAGTAATGTTTTATTTATTTGTTCATTTATTAATTCATTACAGTTTAATAGACTATTTACCAATTTGTGGGTCTTACCTTGTCTGCTTAAACATTTTATTCATTTTGATAAACCACAGACATGTAATATTGGCATAATTACTGTAATTTATATAATTTATATTATCTATCTTTGTTTATCTTTATTAGACAACACCCTAATATGGGTTTATTATTTCAGCATGTGACGTCCTCTCGTGGGAGTCACTATCCGGGTAGCTTTTAGACAGTCAGAGACAGAGTTCAAAATAAAAATAAAACTTTATTGTCTTCCTTAAATTAAATTGACAAAAATCTTATGTACATATTTACAATTTGGTTTAGTCTTCTCAGTACCTGGCCTATTTATTCAAATTAAGTTTGACCTTGTCATATGGAACCAGTCTTATCGGCAAGCGAATGTGTATTTGAAATTTTACGGTAACGTTGTATCGATTTAATAACAGCGGACGATAGGTACAAAGAAAGGAAAGGAACTCAACACGTCCCTTAAGTGATTCGGGTTAATAGGACACTCCTCGACAGTCTCAACACGACTGCTTCAGAGTACGGGTAGTGAAAAGCTCAACACGCTTTTCGGGTAAAGACGGTATGGGACGGTAACAACTTGTGAACTCAACACGTCCACAAGCCGGGGTAGGGAAGAAGAGAACCTTCAGTCAACACCTGTCGATTCTGTCTCTATGAGGAAATGTTGCCGTTTATATAGCGGAGCTTTGCCCTTTCTACTGTCGATACACTCCTACTTCATGGGTTGGTTCGCGCGCACGCTGGTTTAACGGTGATGGCTTGGACTCATCGTTACAAGCATTTATTTAACATTGTATCGAGACCTGAAGATGCTTTGCATATTATAGAAAGTAAAACCGATCGTCTGGATAGTTAAATTAAATTGATTGTGAGTAAGTATAATTTATTATTTTTTTTACCTTGTGTATAGTTATGTTTGGCACGGAGGAGACGGCAGTAAAGCTGTCATAGAAATTGGTTCGTGCCTCCTGATGTATTTAAAACAAAATATATAAAAACCGATTCTGACGATTTGAAATTCATATTTTACTCAGACAATTGGGGTGGTTAAGGAAAAAATAAGTACCTAACTTCAATGTATCAGTACGCTGTAACTCATTTCAAAATTTCTTCTACAACTCATCGCTAATTAGTTGTAATTGTCGGCCATACTCAAAATAAGGTTGACAGCTGCCACGCTTTAATACAAAGAAATATTACTAAAGCTTTAAAAGGTGGGCCTATTTATCTACCTACTTATTACGCTATGTTAATCCGAACTGCTCATTGCAAACAACCATACGAAGAACACGAATTATGTCATAATAATTTTTGTGACCTGAAAAAGTGAAATACTAAAACAGCGATAATTTTCAATAAAGATATCCAAGGAAATACTATTAATTTCAACAATATTTGTGAAATTCATATAAAAAAAGGTCTGGTACTCACTACTACTTTAAAACGTCATGAGCACAAGAGGAGTACAGATCAGTTAATACCACCAAGAGAAAAACAAGAAAAGGTTTAGAAAGAATGGATATTATAGAACTAGAAAACGCTTACACTGAAGATAATAACTGAAAAGAAGAAAAAAGACCTTACTAGCCGTTGTGAAGACAAGAGTGTTCCACCAATTCACGCTGATTTCTATCGACATTTAAAGCATTGTTAATCATAACATTTCCTGTTATTATCAATATATACTTTTTTATTTCGTTCTTCTTATAGTTGTTAATAAACACATTTTCTCATTTAAGTAACTTTTAGTACTCTTTATTGAACCTTTACTTCAGTTATGAAAATGACAAAAAAATGCTAGTTTTGTCTTTGCCTTAATTAGTATTAAAACACAAAATGTTGATGTGCAATATTAGCACAACTCAAAATAAGGGTTAAATCTAAAAGTCTGTGTTACAATTCATTAAAGGCTACATAACACTCTCCCAAATACACCAAAATTTATTTTTGTTCAAAAATCCCAATCCATGTAGTTAAACAAATAAGACAAAATTATTGACTATAATTGACTACTATATATTGACTATAATAAACTTTAAACCCCTGTTCTGAAAAATTACCAATTCTTGTGTTATGCCACTATTGCATACAGCCAACGATATGGTGTTTATACTATACCTACCTCTTGAAGCTATTGCAAAGAGTGGTTAAAAAAAAATTAACTAATAAGAAAATATATAAATCTTAAATGAAGATAATTTTTATGCTTCTGGTTTGATTAGAGACTAAGCCGAATAAATAGAAGGTATTTAATTTTTAACTACTCGAATTTATTTTTAGGCTTGCAATAATAAATACTAAGAGAAAAATAAGCTTACTAAAAGTATAATCTATTATTTTAGCTGGTAATAAATCATAATTATTTTACTTTAAAATACGGTGATTTTGACGTTTCTATTTCTACTTCAGAAATCGTTCTCAAAATACAAAAAATTCATAACATGAAAAAAGCTTGCTGGAAGTGTTTTAAGAACAGCAAGTTTTTACTTGTAGCAAATTAAAAGCACATGTAAGTGTCTAAAGAAGTTAGTAAAATGGGACAAAATTTTAAAATGATGGGACACTTTAATATTCAACACTGATATAATATTCTGTAATTGGAAAGATAATAGTGTGGTAGGTACGCCTTGGTCAAACGTCAATCGTATCGATAAAATCACCGTACATAGTAAAGGAATATCTATTTAAAAGTTTAATATATCAGCTGTATCTACACCCAAGAGGTTTTATAGATGCAGATTGTGTTAAACTCTGCTGTACAGTAGATATTTAAACAAATACAAACGTAAGAGACGTTCAAACAAATTTGTGGCACCTTTTATTGTGGTTAATATGCCAATGCTGCCAATTATTTTTGTAACTACCTATATAACCTACCTATATTCCTTTTTTTTTAGACATGAAAGAATATAGCAGTAGTTTATTATCGTTTAGACGAGAGCTATATTTGGCACTAAAATTCAGATTCAGAGATAACTACCGGGTTATCAAAACCCAAAAAATAATATGGATTATAGTGTACCGGAGACAGCTTAAAAAGCTTTGTCGTCAATACATACAGTATGCTAATCTTCGTGACAGGTGTGAATAATTCAATTCAAAAGCGATACTAGAGTCACAACGTTATTCATTATTATCGATCTGCATGCAAAGCTAATTTATGGTCCAATGAAAAACCAATTGTGTTGTTGAATACAATATTACGCAAAAATTTTTGAGACGTTTTGAATAACGAAATATTGATGCGAAGGTATAATTTTAACTAAACTAAATTTTGCAAATTAACCAATAAACTAAATCACAAAGCCTAGCAGATTACTTAAAAAAATACAGAGTATCAAAATACTTTAAAAGTTGTAATACTAAAACGAGGTGTGATGGTGATGTAATTCATGTAAAAAATAAACAATATACTTGGGTAATATTTTAATATAATTATGTATATCTATGTATAAAAAGGACATAAATTTATTTACACAATAACGTCAATTATTAAAAAATTAGTGGTTAATAAACTAAAACGGATGTATCAAAAAGTGATTCCGTTTAATGAGATATCAAAAATTTATTTAAATATTTAATAAAAAATTAACTTAGTAGCTGATGGTTAATGAAAATAAATAACAAATGTTACGCTGCAACTTACCAATTAGTTGCTATGTTTTTTAAAGTTGATACAGATCACTTTTTGTTATTCTTTTATAATAATTTGCAAATGCCATCTTTTAAATTTTTATAAACTATCTATAGCGTTCTAGACTTTAATTATTGAAATGTGTGACAAATTCTTGGATACCACTAAATTGACAGTTTGGATCTTAATACTTTTGTTTTGGTTTTGTCTACGTCAAAACTTGAAACTTGAAACTTTAAATGTATTTTTAACATTGTTTAATTTATATGTAAGAGAATGGTTCTCCCAGGTAATAAATTATTAATGTAAATAAATAATAAATTAGACATAAATTTTTTTAAATATCAGAATGTACAATTTTATGCATGTGGATTAATTAAAGATAACATTAATTAGAAAGTTCTTCATAATTTTTAATATTTCTGTGATGGTTTCTTACTATCAAACACATACATTGCTTTCAGTTGTGGCGTTCGCATATGCACACTACTCATCAAAATAAATAATAGTAAATAATAATAAATGTGAATAGTGAATAATAGTTAAATTCCTAGAGCACTAAAGAATTGCTGACTCAATTTTCACTTTTGGCTTATTTTTCATTCTTATCTATCACATTTTTACGAAAGTGGTATAACACGACTACCACTGAACTGTTCCGCGCTGCAATAAGTAAAGTAAAGATAGCCGTGATGATCGCCAACATCCGGAACGGATAGGCACTTTAAGAAGAAGATCTATCACATATATTTTCAATCACTCGGAGTTGAAACACTAACAGATTAAGTTTAAAGCAAATCTCAGTAAAATTTTTAAATAGTTTAAAAAAGTACGAGTTTTCGCAAATCTGTAAGGTTGATAGTCAGAAATGTCGCCAATTAGTAAGTTAATGATTGTAGGAAGTCTACATACTGTTGATAGGAAGTTTTGACCAAATCGACAAAAATTGTTTCTTAAAATAATTAGTCCTTATCTAGTTGCGAATAGAAATGGGTATGTAGGCAGTTAATGCCAATAAGAGGTAAAATGCGATACTTTTTCGGAGGAGTGGAATAACTTGAATAACGCTTAGAAAAATTTTAGGTGAACATATTTCTATCAGCTATTTTATTTACTGGATTTAACATTACCTGACTGAATATGTCTCTAGTACAATCCGCCAGGAAATAACAAGAATCACGATAACGACTAACAAATAATTTTTTAAATATTTTAATTTTCTATAATATATCACATCTTTTTATACACAATTTTTGGTCAACTAAATATAATTTTTAAAATTGGATATATGGAAGTTTTCTTGCAACTAAAATTATTTATTGAACTTTATATGTCAATGACAGTTTCTGAAAAACCAGTTAAATATATATATATATATATATATATATATATATATATATATATATATATATATATATATATATATATATATATATATATATATTACTATTTATACTTACACAATGGGTTCGAGAATTCGATACGTATAGCAGAAAAAGTCTTAGTTACAAAGTCTTGTGTAAACACATATATTGCCTTCGCTGAAATATCTTACACATTTTGATAAAAGCAATAAAACCGGTTTTTCATTTTTTATTTTCTATATTTTTATAAAAAAATAGAAGATAGCACTTGTATTTAAAGATTCAAAAAAATGTTACCAAACAGAGCATTTCTTAGCTCTATTCATATTCGATCCTTCGGGACATTTAAAGTCTTTGTTAAAATATTCAGAATTACTCATGGGTCCAATAATTCGAAATGGAGCTGGAGAATGATATCCTGTCAGAACTCTTAATTTAAGAGACTCCGGTCTATATTTGGAACACCAAGAATTGGCAGCCGAGATCCAGAATAGCTGATTAGGAGTATATTTGAGTCCAGGAAGTTTAGGCTCAATTCCATGTCTCCTTACCCAACTGTTATAGGCCAGATAAGCTTCTTTAAGTCCTCCATTGTCGGCTATATTTTCACCTTGTGTATTGATACCGTTTAACTAAAATGGTAAGATAAAGAAACAAACGAAAAATAAAAATTATAAATTAGAAACAAAATAAAAACCCTTTACAGGCTGTTAGTAAAAGTGTGATTAATAAAAGTGATATTTACATTGTCAACATTTATATATATTTAGGTTAATATCTATATAGCATGCTTAAGTAAAAATAAACCAGATTAGATTGTAGAACAAACGAATAATAATTTCAAAAAGAACACAAAAGGTTATATTTTTTATATGATGATTTCCATATAAGTTTTGGATGATATCTATCACATTATTCTTTATTGTAAATGACAAGATCCACAAAGGATCCTAAAACACACCTTTACAGTAAATCCCAATCAAACAAACTGCTACGACATCAACGACATGGAACTAATTATCTTCTCGCATAATTCAATCAGTAACAGTCGATATTTGGTATTTCTGGTACTTAACCTTAATGATAACAGTCGCTCAACTAAACGTTTTTGTGTTTGTTCTGTTTTTTATTCGAATCGTGTTTGTGCTTATGTTTTAAATGTTAAAGTAAATTATACAACCTTCTAATTATTTAAATGTCGAATATAGCTGCAATCCACATTGCACCTTGCACCCACAAGTTATTGTACTTGATGTTATTAAAAAATCAGACTGCTGTTAACCTCAATTAAGTAGGATATAAATAACAAACAATTATCAAATTGTATTTTACCATGTTTTAAATGACTGTAGCTCTCATTTGATGATGCCAATGAAAATTGGCGAAATATAATGAACTGTTGAACAGAGTACACTTGGCTTTCAATCAGCTGCATACCCAATTAACCTCAACCCCCCTATATATATATATATATATATATATATATATATATATATATATATATATATATATATAGATATATATATATATATATATATATATATATATATATATATATATATATATAGATATATATATATATATATATATATATATATATATATATATATATATATATATATATATATATAGATCAGGGTTTCCGAGGGATCAGTCTCCCGAGTCCCCAGACACTACTACACTGATCACTATTGTAGTAATACATTAGTTAGCTAGACCAATGCCTACTGGGAATAGCGGAGGGTTTATTTATACCGTCAATGGTGACGTGGTTTGGGTGGAGGTTGACGTGGGGATTGACGCGCGGGTTAGCGCGGAGGTTGGCGCAACGGCGATTTCTAACCTCAGGATTTTGATACAAGATCAAGAGCAGTCTGCACAATGAATGTCATAAACTTCGTGTTGTTTATTTGGAATGTTGTCTGTGATTGATCGGACAAAGGATGAGAGTTGGGGCAAATATTGTCTTTATTCCTCTTGTTTTACGGGGCTTGTTTTAAACTAGAGAGCGGGTCTACTTGCGTCATCGCAAAGATGTATTGATCTGGAGACAAGGCTATTAATGACTAAAGTAATTTGTGAAAGTGAATGACGAGAGTTGGCATGCAAGTAACGATTGCTATGGGTGGGTTTTCGATAAACAGAATGATAAAAACCTTGGGATTGGTTTTTCTTTATGATAACGTCGAGAAACGGTAGGGATGAATCAGTTTCCGCCTCCATCGTGAATAGAATACCAGGATTTATACCATTCAGATGGGTTTGAAAAGACACCAAAGCATCCCTACCGTGGGGCCAATTGACGAATTTATCGGCAACATATCGTAGCGAACATGTGGGTTTGAGCACTGATGTGAATAGTGATGTGGATAGTGGGGAGCCCATTGAGACCGTTTATTTGTGTTGGACATACAATGTTTAATGAGAGATAAGTGATCTTGTTGGATACTGTATTTAGTTTTTAGAATGTTTAGAGTTTTGTCTGTAGGAATGTTTGTAAAGAGTGAAACAATAGCGAAAACTTAATAGAATATATATATATATATATATATATATATATATATATATATATATATATATATATATATATATATATATATATATAAATACTAATAAACATTATACATATTTGTACAGACTTGACAAATAATAATTCAAATTACCACAAGATACCAATTGCAGGACAAAATTCATCACATGCAAAATTAAACTTAAACTGGCAAAATACCTATTGGTATAGGAAAAAGGTCCAAAGCAAAAGGGTCATAATATAAGGTTTTTATAATTTGTTAAATTACCAAATTAAGGACTGTTGCAATTAAATTACATGTAAATGTAGCACTCGAATAATCCACAGTAGACTTAACGAAACAACGATATAAGTGGTGACGCAAATCGACATCAGCCTACCAAGAAAACTCTCTTAGCTTGTACATCACGGACATGCCAGAAAACAGATCACGAAAGTTTGGCTACGCCAGTGAATGGGTTATTGCAAAAAGGAATAGATGATTTGAAGGAAGAAAATCCTTAAAAGATTTTTTTAAGAAAAAGTAATTCTAATTTATAAAGCCAGTGTAAGACCAATAATGACATATGCCTCAGAAACAAGACCCGACACAGCCACAACGCAAAGTCTACTGGAAACGGCAGAAATGAGAGTACTGAGAAGAAATACAGGAAATACGCTGAGAGATCGAAAAAAGACATTAAAAGAAAATGTAACGTACAGTGTATAAAAGAATGGACACAAAATAGAAAAATAGAATGGAATAACCACCTAAGCAGAATAGAGGAGTCTCGTATCGTCAAAATAGCAAGAGATAAGTCACTAATCGACAAAAGAAGTATCGTACGACCGCGAAAATAATGGAATGACAACCTTCCATAGAGATATTAATCTGCCAATTAAAAAGCAGAATTGCTTATAAGGATGGAAAAAACAATAAGAAGAAGAAGTAATTCTGTAAATGGAATCTTGCAGTAAGAATATTTAACATAAAATTAAAATAAAACGCTACAATAGGAATGGCACTCTACATAGCCATATTCTTTAAAGAGCATCTGACAAAAACAAAAATACTTAAATCCAGACACAAAATTATTAAAAATCTGTGAACAATATGGGGAGCATCGACATATCTGACTTGGGCTTTATCTTCTCGACCAAAGAGTAATATTTCGCAGTTTGACTTAGCAGAAACTCAAGTTTTAGAAAAAATTTGATTGTTGATGAGGATTGTTGGCATTGTTAAATTATGATGACGCTATTTTCTTGTGACATGTTAGCACAATTTACTGTTTTTACTTGGAATAACCCACAAGTTTACTTTAAAATAAGTTTGTAATTGTGGCTTATTCCCAATCAAAATAGTAAACTATATTATTTAAATATGTTTATAAGAATGTATACAGACATTATTTTTTTAAATAGTGTATTTCTTGCCCCTAGCATTTTAGGTAATAATGGGTTCTAATACTACTGTTAATAATAAATAAATAGTAATGGCTTTAAAATAGAATTACTTTAGTATTCTGATATGTTATTTGGGTGATAATGAGTTTTAATACTGATGTTAATAATAAATAAATGACGTACATATATTAAACTAATTTGGTTTTCTATTTATCAGGCTATTGATTATGTACTTTAGAAAGGAACTACAGCATTAAAGAGGTTTTATTATTTCATATGGTCAATAGACCCCCAAATATGAAAAATCGCGGAGAGCTACCATTTAATGTGGTGCGTTTTTGAGAAAGGGCTGAATTTGTCCCTATACACTAGGGTGCATTTGGGTGAATTCTATGCAGTTTTCGTGCATATACATCTAAAAAAAGTTGTTCAAAATTAAATTTTCTATCGAAATATCACCTTTTAAAGTTAAAAATATTTTTTTTTTGGTAAAAATATATTCAAAAAACAAAGCAAAAAACAGGAACACATGCGATTTTTCTTTTATGTAGCATAACTTTTTTCCATGAGGGTATAGGTATATACATTGCATTACAAAAAGAAACTTCCATTCCTTCTCTTTAAAGTGACGTTTGGTAAAAGTCTTTAAAATTTACACTATCCATGATTCGATTTTTCAAAATTTGCCACTCACACCATTTTTGGGCAATTTTCCTATGTTTACGAAAAAATTGTTCTATAACTCTTTGCTTCGCAGTTTTAGGTCCATATAAAGGTAGAATAAATTAAAAGAAAAAATAATTACCTTTAAAATGATATACTGTGAAAGGTTCTAAGACCAATTTTAAGCAAGATACGGTTCTTCAAAATTTTCTACTTTTAATCATTTTTACTATTTACGACAAAATGCAAAAATTGCATACGAATGCTGCACTTTTCATCTGTAAAAGCCATTTTAATTTTCGTCAATATGACACAATGTTAAAAAGGTATCGAATTTTTACCGTCGATTTGATACAAATTTTACTTAAAACATCGCAAGTGTTGCACATTTAAAATCGCCGGTCGCTTCAAGCGTTGTTTCTAAGAGAACAGTTTGTTCTACAGAAAAAGTTAATAAATATTTTTGTTTAACATTATCTTAGCTATATTTCTTATTTTAAATAGTGTTTTTTACGGCGCGTCGTACAGATTCTTGGTAAATCGATTTTTTACATTTCCCCTCCCCCCTACGAGGGGCGGCTTTAGAGGGAGGCCCGGGGGTAGGAGTGGCAAACTGTTTTGCATCTTTTTTGGAGTCTCAAAATTAACATTCTTAGCAAAATTTAGCTTGTTCGTATGATTTTTAGAGGTTCAGTGGCATTTTCGTCTCTGGCAACCGCAACTAAAGTACTGTTTCCTTGTACATTTAGGTAGGTTTTAGCGTTTTTGTTTCACCCCGTATATCATAAAACGCCGAAAAATATTCTTAATCTTTTTGCATTCCAATGATTGGTAATGTAAATATTTTCGAGTTTGTTTATAATAATTATAATTGTTCTTTCGATTAATCTTAATTCCGCCTAGATAATTACGCTGGAAATAAAAAATATTCTTTCCGCTGATGCGTGCAAGAGAATGATTTTTGAGGAGGAGGTCGCGATGGGGCGCCATAAGAAGCAGACGCTCTCATTGTAGAAGTCCAACTTATCGATAAGGCGCCGTAAGAGGAGGGCGCTTTCATTGTCTAGGTCTGGATTTGTTCATCGGGATTTCGACGTTGTTCGTTTTCGGGGAGTTTTGAAAAACCGGTAAAGTTTTTTCTCAATTCAGTGAGTTTTGGTGAGAAGACGGTGATCTGAGCTCAAAATGCTTGTTTCAGTCTTTGTAATGTGAGTTAATCACCGTTTGTGTTAAGCTGTTTCTTGTAACAGGGGATTTAATAACAGCGTCTAAGGGCTTAGTCTGCCAACATGGTTTGAAGTGAATAATAGGCAGCCGAGTTTGAAAAATCACATATTGTTATCATCCAGGATAGTCTTAAGTCCAGTTTTGGTGTTTGATTTCTCCCAGGATTTGTCCAGCTTCGATTTTGTGTCTTCCATGGGTTGGATTTAGACCGTTTGAAGTTTGTGGACATTGTTTTTGTAGTAGATCAAGTCCAAGATCATAAACTTTTTTTAATCATTTTAGAAGAAATAATTAGCCAGTGAAGCGAGTAGTTTTGTTAAATTTTTCTAAATAAACATTTTTCGTTAATAATTTTCACTAATTGTCATATTTTAGTTTCTTGTCAATAAAATTTACTTTTGATAATTAATTAATAATTCAGAAAAGTTTGAAAGTTCACTTAGACTAATGACAGTACATCCTTTTCTACTATTTGGTACAGAACCATAATTTTAATTATGTTTTTTTCGAAGGTCCAACTCAATGTATTGTTTGATGATTTAAATATATTTAAAATACAATACAATGGAATAAAAACAAAAGTGAAATTTTTTTTCTTTAAACTACGAGTTTAAAATTATTTCTTTTAAAAAGATATTCAACCTTAAAATTTTTTAGGAAAGAAAAACCTTTCTTTTTAAGCAGCAAGAGGATTTTTTTAAACGGCGTCCTAATTTTAAATAGTTTAGGAATCTTCTTGTTTAGTGTTGCCCAGGACATCTCTGTAAGCATTTTTTGATTTGTTTTCGTAGTTAGTTCTCTCAGTCCTTTCCAAAAAGCAATCCCTATCCACGACCTAGCTCTCCAACCAAAACACGAGTAACCATTCGCAAACGTTTTAATTAATTTGCTTACTCTGTGTTAAAGCCCAATAATTGTTCAGTCCCCTTTTTAAATTTAAAAAATAGTTTTAAAACATAGCAAAAATCGTTAAAAGTAGAAAACTTTCAACAACCGTATCTTGCTTAAAATTAGTTCTAGAAACTTCTACTATAAACCATCTTCAAGGTTAATTATAATTTTAGTTTTAATTAAATATACCACTAAATATACATAGAACTGAGTAGAACAAAGTTATAGAAAAATGTTTGGGAAAAAAATAAGGAAAATTGCCAAAAAATGGTGTAAGTGGCAAACTTTGAAAAATCGTATCTGGGATACTGTAAATACTAAATACTTTTACCAAACATCATTTTGAAGAGAAAAGATAAGAATTTTTTCTGTAAAGCAATACTTATACCTATGCCGTTGCTAAAAATGGGATACAAAAGAGAAATCGCTTGTATTCCTGTTTTTTTTTGCTTCGTTTTTTGAATATATTTTGTCAAAAAATATTCTTTTTTTGACTTTAAGAGATGATATTTCACAGGGAAATTTAATTTTGAACAACTTTTCTAGATATTTATATGTACGCAAAATGCATAGAATCTATCCACTATCAAATAATAAAATTCCTTGACCGTTGTAGTTCCTTTTAGCCTTATTTTTTGAACATAATCAATTGCCTGTATGTTACAAATAAACTCTGCAATTTGTTAATATTTCATACATAAAATTTCAAAAGATTTATTTTGAAATACAAAACAAAGCAAAAACGATGCGCCCAAAACCAAACAAGGTAAAATTAAAACAAAGTAACATGCCTATAACCAAAATATAATATTACACAATGTTTAGTTTCTACAGTTGGATAAAAGAAACAATAATTTCCAAAAGTATATTTATTATAAAAATGCGCCTTTATATTACATCAAAGTCAATACCAATCCATTTAACACTGTAAAATATATAAAAAACGATCTGATGATTTCTGTTTAAGAAAATTATTTTCTATATATCTATTTAAAAAAATCTTGCTTAAAAATATGTAAAAAAGTTTAATGAATAAAAAGTTTCTTTTATATTATTCTTCAAAGCTCTTTGTGTTTGTATATGGTTCAAATAAGATCCATTTAGCAACAAAAAAGATACAACAAATAACGGATGCCAAATTAGAAACAAATTTGGACATTAAATTAAATAAAAGAATATAGAAAGAGCAAACTTCGAAAATAATAAAAGTGAAGAAAAACACAGAGGAAAAGTATAGGTAAAAACGAAATATTTGATCAAAATGGTCGAGGTAATTTTAAAACGCCAATGTTTGAAGATAAAAAGGAGGGTGATGATAGAGCCCGAGCACTATCTCTGTTACATAATTGTTTATCCTAAAATTCAGAATATTCGTGCAATGGCTGATTCCAACGGCAATTGATGAAGCAATGACTCCCAATCAGCATTAAAAGATGTATGTAAGATGTTCAAAAAAATGAGAAAGAAAGGATATAAAAATAAATGTGGGCATATTAATAATCTATAAATCCTATTTTGATGATATATAAATGATACAGAACAATGTTTACGCAGAATAATTCGATTTCTGATAAAAAATTTCGGATTTTTTTAACAAACATAACATATTAAAAATATAACATAATATCATCAGCTCGAATTTATACTATTTGGTAAACCTATCAGCACTAAATGTTTTGTCCTTTACCAGATCTATAAACATATTTAATTTTTATAACACTTTAACATTGTGGCACTTTTGAATGCTTAAGCTAAAATAATAAAATATAAAGTACCTAAAAATAAATATTCTTACGTACACATGTATTAATTCCCAATAGAAATACTGTTCCATCGGAAAAATCACTTAAGTAGGCAATAGTAGGCAAAGGCAATAAACAATTACTAATTACTGTAAAATGCTTTTGGATTTATTATAAATTAACACAAATATCGTATTACAGCGAATATTATCTCCCAAAAGTTAGCAAAGTTTGTAAAGACTGGTCTTTACATAATCTCAATTTATTACACACATGATTTGGAAACAGTTATTAGATCTGTTAAAACGTTACGTTATCACATGTTTATAATCATACAGAGGAAGTATTTATGATTATGCATAAAATACAATATCTGTGGTAATATTGTTTTAAAAATGACCAAATGTAACCATTTCATTAAATCGTTTTATTAGAGTGTAGATGTAAGAGATTCCAGAAATATCAAAAATATTGCCTAAGCTGATAGCTGTGCGCTCTTGTTAAAAATACAAAGCAGCATTCAAATATTAAACTCTACGTCCTAATACAGGACAAACTTTAAAATCAACTACCACACTTGGCACTTATGTTCAGGGTTCATCGGAGCTCCTTTCCGGCAATTGAAATCGTCCGCGAAAAACTTCATATTAGCGAGAGGCCCATTAACTCTAAACTTATCAGGTACATGCTCGTCGGTGATGATCATTTGCTGGAGTTCTTCTTTTCTCGTTACCGAACACCAAATGCTTGCGGCAGACAACCAGAACATTTGTCTACCGGTGTAGTTGAGACCAGGTAAAAAGTACTCTTCCCCATTCCGTTTTACCCATCGATCATAAGCCAAGTACGCTTCTTTGATGCCGCCATTGTCCGCTATATTTTCGCCTTGTGTGTTAATGCCATTTAGCTGAAAGGAAGTGTGAAGCCAGTGTTAGTTATGTGCAGCCGATCATGCGGTGGAAGAAGTGAATTTTCATTCCTTACGAGGTATTCCTTTTGTGCATTTAAAATATTGTACATTTAAATTATATAATTTTACTAAGAAAGTAGCAATATTTTAGTTTGTTTTTATAATTTCAATATCTTCCATAAGTACATTTTTTACGCAGTACCTGCAAAAAGTTGGCATTTTATTTAAAATTCCTATTTGATTATAATAATTTTTATCACAACATTTTTATACAAGACAGTAACACCTAAGTTAATAAAGCAGTTCTACTAAATTTAACCAGAATGTCAGACCTTATAGCTCCAGAGCCATTTAATTCATAATAAAACAAAACAACTTAAAAATATAAGATTTAAAAAACTTAGTTATTTTCATAAATAAAAAGTACTTACAAACATATAACATACTAACAGCATTATACAGAAACAAATAAGGAGTACTGAAATACTGATCAAAAATTTTAATGGAACATTTGCAAAAGTAGGACTAGAAGTCATTTTTTATTAAATCAAAGTCAAAACAAATAAATTAGAACATTATCCTGCTTTGCAAAGATTTTCAAACGTTTTGACGTTTATATTAATGCCACGGTTTTCCCAGTCCAATTTTTTTAAATATCTCCTCGAGCGAATGGTTAAACAGTTTTGGGGAAATAATGTCTCCCTATCTGGCTCCTCAGTTTATTTTAATTGGTTCAGTTTATTTCATAAGGCTGTTGTTGCTTTGTCGTATATATTAGATATTAGGTCTTCATATCTACAATCAATTGTTCCGTTCTGTAAGGCATTTATTATTACCTAATGAAACTTATTCCTGAGTTGTTCTAGAAAGCTACCAAAAAACTCAAAAAGGCTATTTCTACTGAATCCTTTTATTAAAAAGAGAAATGAAAATTAGGTTTGCACTTAAATATTTACATGTAATCTGAAAATCACTTTTCAACTACAGCATGGAGAAGAACTTTTAGTGAGATAAAATCTCCGTTAAAAGTTGTTGGTAACAGGATCAAACCAAAAATAGAAACATAAAATTTAATATGATTTATGGAAAAACAGTCAACTATTGACAGGATCAGTAGAAGTATAGAAATGGCATTGGGAGAAATGCCGTTCCATAAAGCTTTGAAATGACCAAAGATCCGAAAAGTATTCGGATTTAAAAGAGATTACAGCTAGGGTCTCACAAAGAAGTGTACTAGATACGAGTACATAAACCTAAATTAAGTTAAAATATTTATTATATATTATATATTACTCCATTCGCTTATGGCACTGTAGTCTTTAAAGTACGAAACAAGGTGAGCAATTAACAACTGGAAAAAGCGATAGAGAATCAACGGAAACAAATCTGTTTATATTGGCTTCCCCAATAAAAGGAGTCATTATGGTCAAGTCAGTATAAATAATGTTTAACATTAGGAATGAAGGAACATGTGAAAAAGAAAATATAAGAATTTTTACTTAAATACCAGAAGATTTAGTGAATGTTTCAACGTGGGTGGCAACTATATACTCATAATAAGTTACTTCTATACAAACAAACTCTTGAGCTTATGGAATGGTTTGGAATTAAGAAATAAAACTCGAGAGTTTTATGAAAGACAATTACACGGTTCTGAAAGAGCTGATGAACTTGCAAGAAGAGCATTATCTACAAAATACTTTGGTTTAGAGACGGCTGTGTGGGTGCCAAAAAGCATCGTCTGCGACCAGAGAAAATCTTAGATCTATAGGCAACATAACTCTCACTAAGATATTATAACTACATATAAAAACTAAACAATTTCTGCTAGAATCAGGAATCAGCTCAATCATAATAGATTTCTTACTAGACATACCCTAGTCAAGAACACCTGTATACAATGTGACTGTTTCACGGAGACTATAGTTGCAGACTCTATAGCTATAGGACCTGAAACAGGTCCTCTATTGCAAACATATCTTGCATGACTGCGAGACATTAAATTACCGGCGACAAACACTTGTCGAAAAGTGTTTGTCGCCGGTGACATCAAAAGCATATGGTATCCGACTTCTACGTTTACACAAGCTGATACAGTGTTACAGAAGTATGGAATGGGTATCATAAATTAATGGATTATGTACAATACACAATGAAAAAAAAAAAAACGCCAAAAAAGAAAATAAAAAGTGGTACGAACGAAGAGTTAGGGCGATTATAAAAACAAACGTAATTTTAATTTTTATAAACCATCAGAAAAATAAAAGGTACGCTCAAAAAAAAGTAATACACTGTTAGATAGAAATTTGAAAATAATTTTCTATACTAAATATACTATACTAAAAAGATATACTAAAAAGGTTGCAGGAGTATAATTCATAATTTTTTTTAAAATATCGACAGCAGTCCAGACATAAAAAAAGAAGAAGAACTTCAAGCAATAAACTGACAAAGAGCCGAAAAGCAACTTTCTCTTGATCTAAAAACAGTAGAGGAAAGAAAATGAATAGAAGGGATTCAAATTGGAATATTAGTCGACTAATATATATTACAATGTACAGCACCACAAGAGTTATTCCTGAAAATTATCTGATATCTACTTTTATTGCATTGATCAAAAAAGAATGTCAGCCCGTAAAATATTATTTACCTATACATGGAAGAATAAAATGAAACACTTAAAACAGATATTATCGAAACACAATGTAGTTTCAGGAATGCAATGAAAATAAGAGAACCCATACTCTCCATAAATATGTATGCTTATACAAATATGCATGGATCTGAATTTACCAAGCGCCTTAAAATCTTCGAAATATATACGCATAATTTAAGTGTTTATTTATACAGCCAGTAGTCGCTGACAGGATCAAGTGCTGTCCTGCTTTTATTTTGCTTTTCTCTGCGGTCAATCCCACATATATTTTAAAACAATATAGCATCCCAGTGAGGAATTTTTAACTTTGCTTCCGTGTAGATCGTCTTGAGGGTCACGTCGCAATACGTCACGTTTAAACATAATTTATGATAAAGAAAATTTTCAAATCGAATTACCCGGGCATTAAGAAAAATAATAAACAACAACAATCAACAATCAACAATCTCATATTGACAAATGTTTTACAAATGCAATGTTTTTGTATGAACTTTTCTGTTTCTGTACTATGCAATTTAACATTAAGTTCCCTTTGTTCAGTTCAATTTAGTTTTTATCTACTTCCCTTCTAGTTAGTATAATTCTCTTTTTTTACTGTCTTTAAGACTTGGTTTTCAATAAACAGTTTCAGTATCCCCAGTCTAGATATTTTGACCCCCTTCCCAATATGCTCGCTGTTGTGTCCTTCAAAATACCTGAGAGCCGATAGTATTTTGTACGTCTTTAAATCTGGATTTCTTCGTTTTATTTAAATTCAAGGACAGAACATCACATCGGGTTAAGTTTTACGATATCCAAAATAGTATTCAACTTCTGGGCCTCTTTTGTACTGATCTGGGGTTATTGCACGTGACAACATTAATGCGTTATACAAACATTCGAAAAAAAAAACTTACATTTCAGCAACCTCCATTATAATCAGAAAGCTGTACTAAAACAAAAAAACGAATTTTCAGAAGAAATAGAGATTTAAAGTGATGCCAGGCAAGGTTGTACCGTCCTCTATCCTATTTAATATACATTCAACAGAAATAATCCAGGAAGTACTGGAACATCAATGAGGATATACAAGTAAATGATCTACCCATACAATTTAAAAATAACTATATTATTTGTTAACATAAAAAGTCATAGTTTATGGTAAAACTTAGTACCATCAAGAAAGCCTAAGTTTATACACAAAACAAATAAAGAGAGTTCAAAAATATAAATATAGAGAATAATATAAATATAGAAAATAAATGAAAGTTATAAGTACATGAAGTAACTTGAGGTAAGAATAGGACAAGCATAATATATTCTTAACACAAAGAAAACACTACTGCAAAAACATCACAACGTACTTAAGATATGCTAGGCATCCTCTTTATTATCCAACGAAATAGAAGCTTGGACATACAAAGAAATACACTACCAACAGACTAGGCGCCTTTAAATTGTAGGAATACTAAAGAATTCTGAAAATAGACCAAGAATATCGAGTCACAAATAAAAAGGTATTGAGAATGATAGAAAAAGACAAAGAGAATTCGAAAACCATTTTAATTAGAAAACTAAAATATCTGGGACACACGATAACATTTAGGTTACTTGCTTTAGATAATATGGCAAGATTGAATTCACGGAAGAGGAAGTCGAAAATTAGGTCTAGAATCAAGAATTAAAGTAGTTGCATGACGATTTTTAAGTTTACTAAAGGAGATAACAAGAAAAAGGAGATACATGTCACACGTACACAAGTTACCTAACTCTACGTGTGTTACTACTCTACCATCTTCTTTGAAGCATTCAATAAACGGGGAACTTGGAGAAATATGGCAAATCTCTCTCCTATCCTTCGCCAGATTCACGTTATTGGTGAAATTTTAAGCAAACTCTGATTTTATCCATAATTTAATCTTTAAGTAGTTAACATAAATATTGATGACTTCTGACAACTTTTTGTCGTGTGAAAATAATGAATCTTTGATAATCGCATCCTACATAACTCAGTTTTATTTAAACCTCTTTTCATTGTTAAAGGTCGGACGCTTAAAATTGGAAAAAACTAATGTATCATTTGCTTTTGCCTATTTTAATAGTATTATTTTTGATACAGTCATTAGATTAAAATTTTCCTATTTATGCAAGAATATATTAAAAAAAAATCGATTGAATTGAATATATTTCCTTAACTTATGCAGGCACTGTTTAAATATTTTCAATGTAATCTGAACGTATCAATAATATGACAATGGTTTCAACTGTAATGAGTACAATTTTTTTAATTCAAATAGATATTTCATTGTATAGTTCAATATAGTAAGTATCTTAAAAAATTATAGCGTGCAATAATAAAAATATTTAGGTTAGTTTTAAAGCCTAACTTTTTCCCTATTAATTACAGTTATATAAAAACTACTGTTTACACTAAAATTTATTAAAAGAAATTCCAATATTTACAACAATAACTATTCCCAAATATTTTATAAGCTTATTTTACTAATATAATTTAATTCAATTCTAAAAATCATTGACGAAAATACTAGTAGACATATAAACTGACATCCTTGTAAGTATATGCATTTAAAAAAATGTAAACAAAAGTGCAATCTTTTGGCCATAGATTAATTTTAAATAAATGTACTAAAATTTGATATTGAAACTTATATTGTCTTATCGAATACAAATAAGATAAGTAAATAACTAACTTTTTTATGTGGAAATTTTGTTAAAATAGCCATTCAGAATTTAGATACATCTGCAGGAACTAGATATTTGCGGCGGGAACTATAATTTATTTATAGTTTTCAGAGCTACAGAAATATCCACTTTATCTTTGTACTTTGTACTAATAACTAGCGGAATCAGATCGGGTGGCCTCAATGGAGGCCCAGGTCTATGAACAAGTCACCTTGGTTCTGGCAAATGCCTCTCTGTCTTACTCTAATATTGGAAATAACAACGTTCAGAGTAACTTTTGTGAACTGGTAAATGCAATAATAACTGATCTACAGAGTTGCTGCAAGAGTCAAGAAACATATATCTAACATACCCAATGATCAGGCAAGTAAATGGAGACCACTAAAAAATCACTATCAATAAAGTGCTGTAATTGCGGAAGGCCGGTTTTACTAGACTTCACCTAGCATACAGAACTATGCCGGTAATATCCATCCGTTCTCTTGCTTCTTATAGGATAAGAATAGACCAGAAAAAAACAAACTAATAACTGGAATCCTACCGTAGAAATTAAAAGCCGAATCGGGCGAGCCCGTGCTACAATTGTAAAAATGAGAAACATACTTTGATTTCTTAATGAGGCCATGCTTAAATGCTTGGAAGACTTTAATATGTCGTTATACAGACAACTATTAAAGGTAAGCTGGATCGACAGAGTTAGAAATGAGGAGGTCTTTAGATAGCTGAACTAAATAATACAACTGATTTATATAATAAAGAGACGAAAGCTTGAATACTTCGGTCACATTATGAGACACGAAGTATTCAAGCTTTCGTCTCTTTAAATAAACTTTTACACTTATCATTTAGGAAAAGATCCAAGGTAAACATGGTCTCCGTAAAAAAAACATCATAGCTGAAAAATCTAAGGTAATAGTACAAAAAATAGATTACATGATTATTTAGAGCTGATGTCAATAAGCCACGATTCATACGGTACCCAACATGATCTCCAACGATCGATAACGGTCATGCAACTAGAAAAAGAAGAAAAAACAAAGCACAAAAAAGCTCCAGAGAGAATAAAAATTAAGAGTGAATTACAATGAAAAGGTGTAAGTACCTATTCAAGCATTAAAGCAAGGTCTCGATCCAAAAGAAGCTACACAGCATGCTTTTAGGTATACCTAAAACCCTCAAACATAGATGTAGCGTATACACAAAAACACTTTTTACATCTTATGAAATTATTTAAAAAATCATTAATGTAGTAAAATCTCTACAAAATAAACATATAAATATAAAATTCTTATTTGTGTCATCACACTTAGGCTAAAAGGAAATAAAGAACCTGCCAGAATTAAGAGCTAAATCGAACAAAAACATTTCTATCACATACGAAATACCCACAGATATTCTCAAATTTTCCATTAAGGAACATGTTCTTAATTTACGACAAATACAATGAAAAAAAAAAAACAGAAAACAAAGTGAAAGAAATTCAACACCCTATTTCTAATTTAACTTCTACAAGAAGCAAGACACCAGCAGTATACTACGTGTAGGCCACACTGGACTTACATATTCTTTTTAAAGTTTATTGTTACATACAGAACTGATCTAAGTAGTTTTCCATTCAGATAGTATCGCCACCCCCCCACAAGCTTTTGTTATATATTACCATTAAGCTTTTCAGATCTACATAAGGGCATAATTTAAAGCGTTCCACAGAGGTATCTCATGTACCGGGTGATTTATTTTTGTTTTTATTTTCAGTAATGTTTTCTATTTCTTCCGTTTGTAAATATTTGTTTTATTAATTATTTTTATATTAGTGTTTATACGTTTCTTGCCCTTGTCTATTGTCTTCGTCTTGTCTATTTCATTTATATTTGTTTTCAAATTTCTTAGTTTTTTTTTCCTTTTCAAATTTCCTTTTTCAGTACATTCCTTTTTGTTTTAACTACCCATTTTTAATTAGATAACAGCATTTTCTGTACAGTTTCTATCTTCTGGGTCTTCTGGTAACTCAAGATCTTCTAAATAATAACACCCATAACCAAGTATGAAACAAATAAAATATAGGTGTATAAAGAATAATTATTGTATTGACAGTTCGAAATCAAGAACTCAGAGGTAGAACCCAGAGTGACAAATATGCAGGTTATTAGTTATTAAAACAAAACGCAGAACAAAAGAGGGGGCAGAAATATATTCACAATTAATATCAAAGGCAAAAGAGACCGGACTAGAAATAAATATTCAAAAGACAAAAAAAAAAGTTAACACAGGCAAGAGCTAGGGGAAACAGACGCACAGTTGAATTAGAGGACGATATTGAAACGGTAGAAAGTTTCACATATTTAGGAGTTACAATAAACACGGATGGAACAGAAGAACCAGAAATCCAAAGAAGAATAGTAAAGGGAAACAAAGCTTATTTTTCACTCGATCATGTGTTTCGTTCCAAAAACACACACTGGAGATCGAAAATCAGGGTCTACAAAACTATTATCAGACCAATAGTATGTTATGGATACGAGACATGGGTGATGACAGAAGAAACAAAAAGAAAACTGGAAATCTTCGAAAGAAAAGTCCTAAGAAAGATATTTGGACCTATAAACGAAAATGGAATATGGAGATCCAGGTATAACCATGAACTCTACCAACTGTTAAAAGAGACACCGATCTCAGAATTCGTTAAACTTCAGAGACTTCGCTGGGCTGGTCATGTAGTAAGAATGGAGACAGAAAGATTGCCGAAAAGAGCCCTTGATAGTAAAATGCAGGGCGCAAGACCAAAAGAAAGGCCACGGAAAAGATGGGAGGATGAAGTGGCAGCGGACGCGCAAAATTTGCTAGACGTGAGAACTTGGAGAAGATCGGCGCGGGACCGACAAGGTTAGAGGCATAGTTTGAAGGAGGCCAAGGCCCGATTTGGGCTGTAGCGCCATTGGAGAGAGAGAGAGTTATTAAAACTGGTAGACAACAGAAGTAGAAAATATTGCAATCCCTAAAAAAACAAAGTCAGATAATGCTCTGAATATCGATGAATTATCGCAATCAGCCACTCACTTAAGATTGTTGTAAAAATACTTTACTCAAATACAAATGCGAAGAAAACTTTAAATAAAAAATGCAGTTTGGTTTTAGATATGCACTCATGAACAGAAAAGCACTGTTTGCGATGAACGTCCTATACGGCCTATTGGATGTAGAAGTATCATGATCAGAGAAAATATGTTGTATGTGCTTTATAGTATTGGAAAAAGCATTTGATACAGTACAACATGTAAAATTATAAAGATACTAAGAAAATATAAGAATTGATGACAAACATATTCGCATCATTAAATATTTGTACTAAACATTTGGAATCAAACCACTCACGTGAAAAATTGGAAATAATATAACCAACGAAATATCTATACAACAAGAAGCTAAACAGGGTTGTATGGTAGCGCCAACATTATTCAATTTATACTCAGATCAGCTATTTAAAAAAGCACTTAAAAGCCAACCATATGGAATAAAAATAAAGGGGAATTACTTAATATAATTATTGGATACTCAAATAATACAATAATTCTATCATCGTTAAAGGCCTTCATATTTTGCTAAATGGTTTTGGAAATATAAAAGATACTTAATGCAACTTAGAATTTTCTGATATTTTCAGTTATGCAAACAAATTTTCAAAATTTTGTTAAACGATAATTCTGTTTCAAAGTGAATAATTTAAGTCAGTAATTGAATTTTAACTTTTATTTGTACGACATTCGATCTAAACACACAATAAAAAGAACTGATCAAAATGGATATAATCTACTTTTTTCAAGCGTGAAGTTATAATTTAATATTATAAATTCGTACTCTGTAGTAAAATAAGCACATAAAATATGTTAGTTTTATTCCATCTAGTAACTAACTTGTTAATATTTAATCCCAATTTTTGTACAAAGTAAAATTCTTAAATTCTTATATTAAAGTTTATTCCCATTTTACACATATTTTAATCCCCCAATAAACTGTAATATTCCTACAAAAAGAATATCGTTGTTGATAAATAAATGTTTTATGTAAAAATAGTGGCCCAAAAAGGTTTCAATTCTTATCTAAATGATTGTTAAATTTAATAATGCTGTAAAAATAATATTTCTTTAAAAAATTATTAATTAATCTATGTATTTTACTTAATTTCAACATATTTTTGTTATTGTTATATAATAAAAGTGTAAAGTGTATATATATATATATATATATATATTATATATATATATATTATATTATATATATATATATATATATATATATATATATATATTATATATATATATATATGTATATATATATATATATATATATATATATATATATATATATATATGTATACATTTTTATTAATAAATTCAAGTAAAATTCATGTAATGACTTTCACGTTTTTTGATAAATTTTCAATAAATAAGAATAGCAGATTTTCGAGTGCTATAATTTTCAACAAGCTTGAAATATACTGCTTAGAACTATATGTTTAGAGATGCCTCCATCTTTTTCAGACGTTCTTTCTGATTTTGTTTTAAGGTTTTTTTAGATATTTGAAAGTGTTCACTTATATCGAAGAGTAGAAACATATTCAGTATATCCGGTAAACGCGATAGCAATAACTGACCAAAGATGAGAACAAACAATTAACACATAATAATTAAAATAAGTTACCAGATTAATTTTGTCGACAATAAACAATTATGGAAGCTAGATTTACTACTAACCAACAACAAGGAACATGTACCCAATTCTCAAGCAGTATCCTATTCAACAGTTCTCCGACCCAAACCTATACACTCAAAAATGTACAAAGATGTATTCGAAACAGTCAAATACTCTCACAACAAACAGTTCACAAAACCAATTCTCTCATTTACCGCAACGGCGAAAACTCATAATTCCACCTTAACCATTTACAATAATCCAAGCAACTTAGGACAGATATCATGCGAATAGCTAAAATTTATAATTACACCTTCAAAAAGCCTAGATACATATTTTAGATAAGATAAGAAGACATTAAAAAAACCCAAAATAAAAACCCGCGACAATTAAAAAAAAACTGTAAATTTCCAAAACAAAATAATAATGTATCCAATTTTCCAAACTCACCACAAACAAAAATACAAAAACGAAATAGTGCACTATCAAACTACTACCCTGAATTAACTAAAACATAAAAACAAAAGAAAATATTAAGACCGCCTTCAATATGTATACATCGTGTCCAAACTTAAAAATTATGGTCGATAATATTGTACAAATAACGGAATAAGGAACTTATTACACCATAATCCTGTCAAACGGCATTGTCAAGATTATAAAAAATAGATATACATTGTAAACTAATAAGGCATTTTCGACAAAAAGAAATCGTGTACCTCTCCCATCAAGAAAAGAAATATCGTGCTTATAGAATATAAACTTACTTTGCACCATGCCGTTTCAACATATATCTACAATTTACATCCCACCACAACATGTAATCTCTACTGGGGAATACAAATACCTACTTCTTCCAAACACTTAATAGTAAATTTGTAATTAGTAGAGACTAGAATGAAAAAAATATACTGACTCAAGACTCAAAACAAAAAAAGGTCATAAACGTTTAAAAACAATGGCAGGTAACACCTATGATTGTCACACCAACATTATTTTTATGTAGTGACCGAGTGACCTCAGAAAACGTATTGGATTAACCCAGAAAACGTATTATTGGATCATACACCGATTATCATCAGCATGCCTGCCACAGTTAGAACCAACCCATCTCCTTTCAAAAACCTACAATTGGACAGTAGTTAAATCCTACATATGACATAGATACAGCAGATGACACAGATACAGCAGTTCAATATTTCAGCACACTCGTGTAAAAATTGGTACCACGAACTGTACGAAAATGAAAAATACATACTGAAAAACATCGTACGGAAGAACCTGGTAAATGTCTAGAAACAACGTATAAGTATATAATTTGTGGTTAACAGATTTTGACTGATGCCATGATCCCACACACACAAAGTATATATATTTCAGTTCATTGAGTTCATTTTATCCTAGTTTATGACACTTTTTTAACTCACTTATTAGCTTAATTTTTTTTCATAATAATCCTTATACAATTTTAAACTGAATTATGTGGAACATATTATATGTATTTTGACTACATTTTAACTAAACTTATATTATTTCTTATTTTGTCTTGAAAGTAGTTTTCTAAAACTTCAGATTAGATTACTGCGTTTGTAAATGATTTTTTTTATAACTAATTTTCTAATTTATATATATATATATATATATATATATATATATATATATATATATATATATTATATATACATATGTATTTTTTTATTGGAAATTGGATTATTATGGATTATTGAGATATTATTGATTCAATTTCTAGATGATATATATTATTTTGAATTTAGTACATCAAGCAGGATAACTGTTCAAATTATAAAGTTTTATGTATACTTTCTCGTTTACATTTACATAAAAAACATTTGTCGTATATTTCAGTTTTGGATATACTTTTTTTTTAATTTTTTTTTAATTGATCGTTTCCCCTACTGGTGAAATCAATAAATAATAATACCATGCCTTAAATTAATATTAACAATCATTTAAATATGTATGCCGAAATAAAAGCTTACCCGCAAGCATGAAAAATATTTATACTTACATTTAAATTCAGTTCTGGAACAGTGTAATTAGCATATTGATCAATAATACATTGAGCTTTTTCCACAAATCGTTTTTTCGTTGTTTCTTGCCACCAATCTACCAAGTTTCCCATTTTATCAAATTGTCTACCTTGATCGTCAAAACCGTGTGTGATCTCATGGCCAATAACAAAACCAATTGCACCATAGTTCATATATCTGGGACGATCAGCGTTAAAGAATACTCCTTGGAGAATACCAGCAGGGAACTCTATAGAATAATAAAATGAGATGGCGGTATATAAAGACAACAATTACAAATATATTTAATTTGTATTTTGATAACGATTTCCGAAGTGGATATCGAAACGTCAAATAAATATATTTTAAACTAAATTTGTGGATAATTGCCAATAAAAATAGTAAATTACACAAAAATTATTATAAACTATTAATTAATAATAGCAAAAATAAAATAATTCGTTCATAAAACAATTAGCTACTTACGTATACTATTTTCAATAGATGAATAAAATGCGTTAACAATGGCAGGTCTTCCGTGAGTGATCCAGTCGGTTTTATTTACAGGTTGTCTCAATCTTTTGAATGAAAATCTTGTTCCAAATAGAGTCAGATTTAAAATTGATTTAAAGTATTGATTAGGGTCCATTTCCAGCTAGAAGTAAGAACCTTTTTTTAATAAAATTTGTTATTCAGTTATACTTTATTTAATAATATAATTTAAAATGTTAAGCTAAAAATTCATCTTTTCTTTAATTTCACTTTAAACTTCTCTTTTATATAATAACTAAATATTAATATGTACAAATTTGATCTTTTGTTATGAATATTTGGTGCCTCCCTTTTTTTGTATCTAATTAAAAATTTTCATTTAATTTATAGATTTCCATTTTTAATTTCTCTGTAATGTTTTACTTTTTGATATACATCATTATAGTAGACTGTCACTGAATTAGTCTAAGCTGTTGTACCTAGTTTGTTTTTGGCTTAAATTTTCTGTATATGTGGATAGCAAGTGAGAAAAACTAAAATACTTCAGCAGTTAATCGATACTTACTGTTATATTACAATTATTTGGTAATTTATAACATAGGTACGGGTAGGAACTCCTTTTTGAATAGTCCTATCAGGGAAAGTGAATTAATCCCTGCCTTCCACAGATTCCAGGTGTTTCCTGACCCGGGAAACTAGTACCTGCTAAGGGTCCCTTGTCCAGGGTCACGGATGAAGTCCACAACCTCATCCAGGGTGTATCGTCATCCTCTCTAGCTGTAGTGAAAGCAACGCGCATAGGAGAAGAATACTCTGATGTAAAATCCGTGGCCCTCCAGGTTGGGGGTTGAGGCACCGGGCCAACTCCTCTGTACTCATAAAACACGTACAATGTTAAGAAGCCTAACCAAAGCCTCGGAACAAAAGATTGGAAACACAGTAAACGAAAAGAGCAAAGAAAACGGTTAATGAATTTTTGTACATGGAATGTGCAAGGTATCTCCCAAAAAAACCAGAAATCATGTCAGAACTCAAAAATGCAGAGAAAGATATCGCGGTGCTTACAGAAACTAAAAAGAAGGGTATAGGTTCTGAAAAGTGGGGTCACTAAGACCTGTTCTATAGTGGAGTAACTAAAGACCAAAGAGCACAACAAGGTGTTGCTATTGTTATTCGCAAAACTTTAAGAAGACATATGGAACTCTTGGGAAGCAATTAATCAGAGATTGATAAAAATGAACATCAGGATAAAAGGAAGCAGAATAGCCATACTAGGTGTATATGGAATTAATGAGGACGCATTGGTCAACAGTAAATATGCATTTTTCGAACAACTGAACGATGAAATTATAAAAGTAGGGAAATCTAGGGAGATCATACTTCTAGGAGACTTCAACAGCAGAGTTGGACGGGAATTGAACAACAAAGTGGTAGGAGCACACGGTGAAAATACTAGAAATGATAATGGAACCAGATTAATAACAACATGCACACAAAATAACTAAAACATATTAAATGGATTTTATCCACATCGCGATATACACAAATACACGTGGATACAACAGACCAGAAATCTGAAATCTATAATAGATTATAGCATTGTAAGACAAAGAACTACAATTAAAATACAAGATGTGCGAGTAGCCAGAGGGCCATCATGTGGCACCGATCATCACCTGCTAAAAGTTAAAACGGTACTCCCAAACAGATACGAAAAAGAAAAAGAGCACATCGAATAAAAGTGTAAATGTACCATGAGAATGTAAAGCTACTGTATAAAAAACGATTAGACCAAAAATTAGAAATGGGTAGTTTTGAAAAAACCGAAGAACACTACGAACACATCAAAAGGTCGATTCATTTAGCAGCAGAAGAAGCACTGGGGAAATGTGACGAAAACCATAAAGGAATAAAACCGTACTGGTGGGATCAAGAAATAGAGAAGGAAATTAGAGATAAACGTCGGAAATACCAAACATTATTAACAACAAAAACAAAAAACCATAAAACAATTTACAAAGAAGCACAAGCCAAAGTAAGAAAAAAGATAACTCAAAAAAAGAACGAATCATGGGAACAAAACTGTTAAAAGATCAACACCTACATAGGAGGTAGAAGAAGCACAGAGAGTTGGAGATTGATTAAAAGTATGAGAAATAATAAGAAAAAGACGTTATATCACCAATAACAACAGAAAAATGGGAAGAATATTTCAAAAAATCACTAACAAAACAAAGACCAGAATTTATTAACATGGAAGACAACACGATAGTTATTCGTATAAATTCATCACCATTACAAATAAGTAAATCAGAGATGGAAGAAATAACCAAATCCCTGAAAAATGGAAAATCCCCTGGTCGTGGTGACATCCCTGTAGAATTAGTGAAAGCCGGCACAGACAAACTCCAGGAACAGTTGAGAAAACTCTTTCAAAACTGCTTGAATGAGGCCGAATTACCAAAAGAATGGAAATTATCTATCGTGTCAGCTATCCACAAAAAGGGTAGCAATGATCAGTGTGAAAATTACAAAGGAATTGCGGCAAACAGCACAATAAGTAGGATGTATGGGAAACTTATTAAGAACAAAATAGAAAATGACTATAGAGATTCCGAAGCAAAGGAGCAAGCTCGTTTTAAAGCTGGGCGATCTACAGTAGACCACTTGTACTCTATTACGCAAGTTATTGAGAAAAAAACAGCCGTCAATAAAGAAGTTCACCTGGTGTACGTAGACTTACAAAAAGCATATGACAGTATACCCCTCAGTAAACTATGGTCAACCCTACAGCAAACCAACATTAAGCATGGTCTTATCAAAGCAGTCCAATGTCTGTATAATGAAACAACTGCAAAAATTAAAACTGGATCAAGAATATCTGAGGGATTTAAGGTCACGAAAGGACTAAAGCAGGGTTGCTGTACTTCGCCTACCCTTTTCAAAATTTATCTGGAACAACCACTCAAGCTATGGAAAAGAAAATGTAATGGCATGGGAATCCCTCTCAATGACGAGACTACACTGTACACCTTATGTTTCGCTGATGACCAAATACTGATTGCTCAGGCTCATGACGACTTGAGTTACATGACTAGGAAGCTAATAGAAAAATATAACAAATGGGGTCTCGAAGTCAACATTAAGAAAACTGAAACCATGTGTATTTAAGATACAAAGCAGTCCATTATATTAGACGATGGGGTAGAAATTAGACACTGTGATGAATACAAGTACCTGGGTATGAAGATAACTCTAGATTGAACACTCGATGCTGCTATAAAAGACAGAAACATACAGGGAAGAAAAGCCATGTCCATGATGAACGGCATTCTGTGGGACCAAAAAATATCTAAAGCGAACAAACAACTCATATACAACACCATACTTAAAAGTGTAATCACATATGGCAGTGAAGTATGGCCAATGAAACAAAGTACAGAGAAACTGTTACTAGCAACAGAAATGGACTTCTGGAGAAGAGCAGCAGGTAAATCAAGAAGAGATCGGATACCAAATGAGAGAATACGAGAAATGATGGGAGTCAAGCATACAATAGTTGATGACATAAAAACAAACCAAAATGGCGGTTAGAAGTCGGAAGGTGTTGGAGAACGCTGTAAACCGATAGTAGTAGTAATAATGGTAATTTATAACTAACGTCCATAGGAAGAAGACGAAACTCCTGGCTAAAGAATCTACGGGAATAGTATAGCTGTAGCAGCAAAGAATTGTTTCGGTCAGCAGTTTCGAAAATACGTATAGGCCTGATGATCGCCAACCTTCGGAACGAAGATGGCACTTGAAGAAGAAGATAACTAACTTTCTTTAAATAATACTTTTTATATGGCCAACAAAATACAATATACGTACATCACAATGTTAATACTCGTTACAGGTTAATATTAACAAAATAAATTAGAAATTATTTATACTTACACCATCATAAAATTCCTTGAGTTTTTCATCATCGAGTAACTCGTCAGGATATGCAATATGCGACGTCATAGATTTAGCTTTTTCCAATGCATTTTCTCTTGTTTCTTCGTCCATCCAATCAACAACTTTTAAAATATCTTGAAACTCTGCTCTGATATCTTTTACCATATCAATAGCGTTCTGTCTTGCTTGTTCGTTAAAATACTTTCTCACGTAAAGAGCTCCAGATGCAATGGACAAACTGTAAACAAGATTATAAATACATTATGTAATTGCAAACATTACGGAACTTGGTAAAAAGTTGAATAAGAATACATCACATCGTTATTATGTAGTGTTATTGAGAGATTTTTTTCATTTTCAAGTAATAAGATGTGCTAGTCACGAAACCTAGGAAAGCTTTCAGAATAACGTGATATTGAATTATTTTAAAAATATTTCTTTTTCTGATCACATTTGCACTGCGAAATTTGATAATAATTACTCTTATATTCTTTAAACAAATTGTGTGAAACAAACAAGTCACATCTCATTTCGCATGAAAGACATATGTTCTGCATCATTACCTCTAGTGAAGGTTATTTTCCTCTCGTACTGAGGTAGGTACATATTATGATGTTTTTGGAATATTGTAAAATTTATTATTCAGTGAAATTGGATATGTAAGGTTGTATATGACGTTTCTAGCTTATTTAAAAATTTTATACTCAGGGGTACAAAACTCTTCCGTCATAATTAAAATCGAAAAGACTCAGGCTCCGAGTTAAGATCTGTGTTTTGGGCATTTCATATCTTAAATTTTGTTTTGGATTTATAAAATAGTTGTTCTACATAATCTTTTTCCTTATATATATATATATATATATATATATATATATATATATATATATATATATATATATATATATATATATATATATAAAGATACTTGTGACTCATTTGGAAAAAATATATAAATGTTTTGGATGGGTTGGAGTCAATAAAAGGGGCTATTGGTTAACTATTTATTATCTCGAGCTTTTAATTGTGTTTACAATTATTATCAAGAGCTCCAAATAAAATTAGTTTGGTAAATAAAATTGCTGCTAATACATCTCAAAAATAAATAATACAAAAATATCTTAATCTAATAAATGCTTCTCTGATATTTTAGTATAATTTTAAATTTAAATTTAGTATAATTTTAGTGTTAAGAAAATGTTTTCAAAATTATACTAAAATTGCAGAGAAGCATTTATTAGATTAAGACATTTATGTATTATTTTATTTTTGAGATGTATTAGCAGCAATTTTATTTACCAAACTAATTTTATTTGCAGCTCTTGATAATAATTGTAAACACAATTGAAAGCTCGAGATAATAAATAGTTAACCAATAGCCCGTTTTATTGACTCCAACCCATCCAAAACATTTATATATATATATATATATATATATATATATATATATATATATATATATATATATATATATATATATATACTGTTATGATGTGTTTTTTGTTTGAATGATGAGCAATGAGTATTTTTAATAATATAATATATAGGGTTTTTATCGCGGTTCTCAAAGAATTAGCTTGTAAGTACTTTTTTAAATTATCTTTATTATAACTATTATGAAACACACACATATATCTAACCTAGCCGATGTAAATTTAAAATAAACTATCTTTAAATTGATGTTCTTATAAAACTAATTAAATTCTATAGACAATGTTAAATTTAAACAAACTATCTTCAAAATTGAAATTGTTATAACACTAACTAAATTATATTAACAAAATTTTGTACCTTTCTTTCACTGAATGCCTAAATGAACTGTTTTCCACTATATATATTCTAATCACCACTGAATGTCTTCGTACTTCGGTTATCCTTGTTTTTGTGAAATTTCTTTTTCCAATTATCAGCTTCTACCAATTTAAGATATATTTTTCTTCACCAGCATTTATATACCACCAAGCAAACCAGCAAACACCATTTATATTTATTCTTCTTTTCAATATACCAATATCCAATTATTATAAGTTGATTTATACTAATCTCCAATCATAATATAATTTTAATTCCTTCCAATGTCCATCCAATATTCTTCTAATATACTTTTATAATCTTCAATAATTATTTGTTTATAATTATAAATGTGCATTAAATATATGCATAATTTTTAATCTTCATTTAACTCACTATATTAAACAATTGGACTATCTCCAACTAACTTTCATATTTCTTATTAAACTGCTTGACTGACTTACTAAAACTGTGAACAATTGACTTCACTAACTAACTAACTTTCATAATAAACTGCTTGACTTCTGACTAAAAACTGCCCTCTTGAATCCAAATCACGGGTATTTATATCTTTTTTGGATATTCCAGAATCATCTGGCAAGAGATCATGTTCCAATTTGTTCCATTACTTCTATATAGATGTTCTCGAAAAAATATCTGTTCCATCCACCGACATAATCATTATTCCAGAATGTTCGACCGTAAACAATGGTCACACTCTGCACTCTGGAGAATTCGTTAATGTTCCATTGATAATTTTGTTGACATTTAGGCTTTTCAGATCAGAATAAACATTCAAATTAGTAACTAACACTCTAATTTAATAAAATACACATTTCAAACAATATATTATTATAACCCCACTTATATTCGTATTATGATTAATTTCTATCTGTCAATTACTTACTGTATAGTTGGTTGCCTAGGCACATGGCTCACTTAAATTTATTTACAACATTAAAATACAACTTTTTACAATTATTATATGATAATTTCTTAAAAATGCCCTCACATAAATAATTTTTATTAAATTCTCTAGTATATAACTTATTTTAAACAACCAAATATCTAATATTATGTAGTATATAACTTATAAATTATTTTCTATAAACCCTAATCGTATCAATACATATGTATATATATATATATATATACACATTTGTATATATATATATACATATATATATATATATATATATATATATATATATATATATATATATATATATATATATATATATATTGTATATCATATATATAGCAATCCTGACCGATTGCTGATACTATAAATCAATATATATATATATATACAACCGGAATGAATTGTAATACAAGTTGCATTTTTTTGTTTGTGATATTTCGATTACTAATTCATAAATCGTTTTAAAAATAAATAATTGATTTAATCTACAATGGTATGTTATAACTTATAGTAGATATCATTTTCAAGTGGGGTAAATGAAATCTTGACAGTTAAAGCTTACTTGACATCAGTCTTGGAGGTATCGGCTATATTTACTATTCTAGAGATGAAAGTCTTGAAAGGTGTTGTTATTCCTTCGACTGATTTTTCTGAGCTTATTATCAGTTAAGTGTTGTGTTATAAATATGTGTGCTCAAAAATATTTTCATGTAACATTCAATCAATGAGAAAGCAAGCAAAACAAAGCATTTAAAAAACCATTAACACAAACATAACACAAAATAAAAATTATATGGTACCTGACTGAAGTAATATCAATGCACTCCTTCCATCTGGGTTCTCGTTCTGTTTTACCAGTAATGACTGCTGTGTAGTCTAATTGCCTTTTTCTTAAACGTTCTGTTAAATATGATACTGAGTTTGATGCAGCTCTCCACATTACATAATTAGCCTGTACCCTGAAATAAAAAAAGGTTAAAATATTTTTGCTAATAATTACAATAATACGTATTAATATAGTAAATATTACAGATTATATTATATGGAAAATGTTTTAGATCATCAGTAGTAATAACATTAATATTTTAACCAGTTGATTTAATTTAATATTGTCAGATGTTTTTATCTGGAATATGTTAATTTTCTTTTTATTTTATTCCTATAAGAACTAGACATAATATATACATCATATTATGAACAGTAGCTATATATTATCTTAATATTTTCCCGAATGGGAATTCCTGGATTTTTCTTCTCTTTAGTTCGATTATTTTTATGTTGTAGTAATTCTACCTATTTAACACTTTTACTGCCACTAATATTTTTATTCTAACTTAGTTTTCCAATAGCAATTCTATTTTTAAACGAACGATGTAGACACCATTTTCTCGCACATCTAAATTAAATTCATCCGTTTTATAGGAATACAAAGAATTACAAACAAATAGGAATACTTTTTTTTCTATTTTAGTTTTCATATTCCGGTTAATAATCGCAATCCTTTATGTTACCATGAATTCATGAAAATCAGTAGGCATCGACAGGTTCAATGGTGGGCGCTTAATAATGGGCACCTTATCTATTTTCATTAGTGTTGTATCATAACAGACAAATTAAATGGTAATATTCTCTGGTGATTAATATATGTTGATGATGTAGTGTTAGTACGAAATACTGAAAGGCATTCAGAAAAACAACTTAAACAGTGGAGATAAGCTTGGAGAAAAATGTTTAAGACTAAGTAGGATAAAAACATGATTTTTGAAAAATTAATTGGAAGATGGAGTTATAACTAAAAATAGAATGATATCTTTGCATGTTGAAATGATTATAAACATTAATAAGGTTACTATTAACTACCTAGGCTCGGTATTACTGACGAATGGGAAAATAGTTGGAAATGCCTCCTTTAGAGTTGGGACGGGATGGATAAAGTAAAAGGACGTCAATGATGTGTTGTGTGACAGAAAGAGAAACAACAAATGCATGTGTATGAAATGTTAATGACAAAAAGGGATAAAATTAGGAATGAGTACCTATATTAGGTGAAGTCTAGGGGTTGTACTAATTGATGGCAAAATGAGGTAGAACATATTAAGATGGTTTGAGCATGCTTAACGCCGAAACTTATGAAGAAATATAATTAGCGAAGACTATCGCATATATTAATAAAGGAAAATAGAATACTCTTATTTAAACTATAAAAAGAATACACATCCCCGCTAATAACCCTTAGTGGTTGATGCGGGTATATTTGTTTAAATAAAAAAAAAAAGAATACACACATAAATGACCAAATACCTTAAAATTTATTTTTAAACAGCAAAAACTTATGTATGTAGTTAACTCAAAAATTATCCTGGTGCAAATATAAAGACGCGAGAGAGTCGCACAAAAGAACTGCCATCACGAAGAAACGCATGCACGGATCTTATGGACCGGGTGTTAGAAACTTGGTCATTAGCCGTTTTCATCAACGGACAGACCGTGTAAAGAGCCTTGGCAGACATTCTCTCCGCGTCACTGAACCCAAGGAATTAGTCCACCTAAAAAGTTGAATTTGTCTCAAATATTTTCCGAACAATCATGCGACCTATCTGGGGTACCCTTCGACTGCATGAATATACGACCCTGCAACAGTTGCGTCACCGGTAACGATACCTGTTTTCGGGAGTTGAGCCGGCGGATCTGGTCTGTCATCATACCAGTTTTATTTTTTAAGAGACCACCTCACGGGAAGCGTTTAATTGACAATCTTGACATTTTCTTAAGTTTTTGGGACGTTGCTAAGTTTAGCTCCAGCCGGGGCAGGGACCATTCTTTTAGAGCTCAATCAGAATATATGTACCTTTGACTGGCACGCCACTCCGTAGGTTCATCGGTAGGTACTTAGCTATACCCTTAATATTGTTCTGAAGCTATTTTCTTGTGGCATTTTAAAGTAATTACTATTTAAATGGGAATAAGCCACAATTAAAGGTTAAAGTACGTTTATTGACGTTTCAATTTCCACTTCGGAAATCGTTCTCAAAATACAAACATTAGTTAAACTAATGTTTGTACATTCTTGATATATATCTACCATGTTGCCAAAAAATTAAGTTCAAGAAATTATTCCTTCTGGGTGTAACACTTCTAATGTCACGGAGTATATTTATCTAGGAGGAACCAGAAGCACAGAAAGTTGGAAGCTGATAAAAAAATTGAGAAAAGAGAAGAATAAAGAAGTAATACAGAGCATAAAACCGGAATACTGGGAAGAGTATTTCAAAGAAATACTCTTTTGGTATAGAATAGAGTCAAATTTCAAGAACATAGAAATCAAAACCAAGATAGAATTTCAATAGTCGTCTCGCCAATAAGAATAACAACAGAAGAAATTAAAAATGTGTGTAAACAGCTGAAGAGGAACAAAGCACCTGGACCAGGGGATATACCCGGAGAATTGGTTAAGTACGGAACGAACAAATTGTACGAATGTCTTCGACAACTATTTCAAGAATGTATAAACACAATCGAAATCCCTACTGAATGGAAGATAGCATACCTCAGTACTATACATAAAAAGGGTGATAAAAATTATTGTGAAAATTACCGAGGAATAGCTGTAACCGGATCTATAAGTCGAATATATGGAAAGGTTTTAAAGAACCGAATCGAGAGAGAATACTTAGATTATGAAGCAGAATAACAAGCAGGATTTCGTACGGGTCGATCCACTATTGACCATATTTCTCCCTAACCCAGATAATAGAAAAAAAAAGGCACGGAATCAAGAGATTCATATGTTATTCGTCGACCTACGGAAAGCCTACGACAGCGTCCCACTGAAGAAGCTGTGACAATCAATGGAAAGCACGAATATTAATATAAAATTAATAAAAACCGTCAAAGTGCTATACAACCAACCAATAACAAAAATAAAAGCAGGGACACAAATAACAATAAGATTTATAACCTCAAAAGTTTTAAAGCAAGGATGTCTGTCCCCCACTTTATTTAAAATATACCTCGAAAGTGCTTTAAAAATATGGAAACAATAATGCAAAAGAATGGGGATACCGCTCACCAACGCAATGGTATATACGCTCAACTTTGCAGACAATCAAGTAATAAATGGCTGAAGATTATGACGATTTAAACTATATGGCACGAAAAGAGTATGATATATGGGGTCTAGAAGTAAATAAAAAGAAAACCGAATACCTATGCATTGGAGTAGAACAAAAAGGTCTCATATTAGACGATAACACTACGATAAAGCACTGCTGTGACTACAAGTATATAGGTATTACTATTTCACAAGATGGAACATTAGAAAAAGCCATAAGCGAGAGAAATACGTCAGGGAGAAAAGCTATCACAATATTAAACAGCATTTTATGGGACCAATCCATCAGCAAAAATAAGGTATGGCCACTGAAAGAAAGAACACTGGCAACAACGACAAGCGACGGAAATGGATTTTTGGAGAAAAGCTGCAGGAAGATCTAGAAGAAAAAGGATTACCAACGAACGCTTTAGAGAAATAATGTGAATTAATCGAACAAGCAAAGATGACCTTACAACAAAACAACTTATCTGGTTCAGACACATACAAAGAATGGATGAACAACGAATACTAAAAGAAATATTAAAATGGCAACCATAAGCAAATAGAAAACGAGGTAGACCGAGAAAAAGTTGAAGCGAAGGAATAAATAAAGAACTGAGAGAGAGGGTCATAGAAGAAGACCTATGGAACAAGGGCGATTTTAAGTCGAAAAACAGCGGAGAACGTTATAAACCGACAAGTAGTAGTAGTAGTGAAATGATTCTCGGTCGGCAGCTATATGAAACACTTCCTCGACTGTTCGACCTGCCCATTGTCTAATGTTCCGCAGCCAGAACAGTTGTTTCCTTCTGATCCAGCGTTTTCGTTCGATTTTGCTCTGAATAATCAACCAGAGTAAGCAATATTTAGGTCCTCTCTTTATATGACCGAAGTATTGGACCTTTCTCATTTTGATGATGTTAATCAATTGTCGCTCTTTGTGCATAGATACAATATATATATATATATATATATATATATATATATATATATATATATATATATATATATATATATATATATATATATATATATATATATATATAAACAACACAGTTTATTAGGTTGCAATCAGAAAATTGACCGGGATGTTAATGAAACACTCTTTTGACTTTTTATCTAGCTTTCAAAATGGTTTTATTCCTTTTTCAAGACACTGTAATAAGAAAAATATGTAAATATTTAAAAAATATCACAATTCTTCAGTGCAACTTACTAGTCGTTGAGATTATTTGTAAAAGCATTGACACTCAACATTAATAACACACATATATCCAGTATTTCTCATATATATATATATATATATATATATATATATATATATATATAGATATATATATATATATATATTTATATATATTTATATATATATATATATATATATATATATATATATATATATGTATATATATATATTTATATATATATATATATATATATACATATATATATATATATATATATATATACAGTATTTATAAAACATTTACTTTAAAATATTATACATTATCTAATTACCTCTTGGAAGTCTTGCTAACTAGAGTTTCGAAAGCTTTAAGATACGACGGAACATTTACAACTACAATTTCACCAGATTCTACTGTTGTATCAGGGGCTAGAAGATTGTTAATGTATTCTACCCAAGGAATACTTCTAAATTTTTCTTGCAACTGTTCAATCGTCATAGGATTATATAAGGCTGTCATGTTACGGCGTTTTTCACTTGGAAGAGATATCTATAACAAGAAAAAATAGTGGTATGTTTGTAGGTATAGTATATTATAGTAACAATTCATTTATGTTACTATTTTATAGTAACATAAATGAATAGGTTTATGAAAGCAATGTAACAGAAATAATAAAAGTAATGACGAAACTTCAATAAAATAATGACACCAGTGGATAAATTTAGATTTTAGCCGACAGGTTCTCTAAAATTGCACAGTTAAAAATGTTGAGTTGACTCCATTTTTTCAACACATTCATTCTTCAAAAAATCGTATTTCAATATCCCAGTTAATGCATAATTAGTAAGTAAAAACTGTTCTTATATTTAAAATAGTTTGTTTTGATATAAAAATCACTATGTCTACATAAAATAAAAAAAGTCTATTATATATCACCACATCGATCTAGTGGTAAACTGTAAGTTGATAATTCGATATGTGTATAAAATAAATATAAACTAATAGTTAAATGAAGCCAACAGAAGCGACATCCACAGTGATTAATCTCTCAAAATTGAATTAAAATGAATTATGAAATTGAATTGAATTTGAAATTCAAAACAGGTCAATAATATTATAGTATATTCCCAATCCTTTTTACATACCGAAGCTTATATGGGCAGTGTTTTTTATTCATAAAAAGGAATTAATATATCACCAAATGCAATGTTAAATAGAAATCGTAACCAAATTTTACAATAACATAACACCCACGTAAATATATGGAGTCAAAGACTCGCAAGTTTGATTAGGAACAATAAAATGCCAAGATTTATAATGAAGAGGGTCCAGTTTCATATATTGGATATTTTCAATGTTACTTTTAAAATTGGAGCCAGACAAAAAGGCGTGACACATATTAAGGCATCCAATGGATAATGTATGATGATATGTTCGTCAGGACAAGAAAAGACATTTTCGAATTATCGAAAAGATGTACGTTATTGTTGATTTCACAGGAACTTGAACTGTATTATTTGCCCAAGAATTACTTTATATATTATACTTCAGTTAACGGCTTAAATACGACGGAATTTCTTTAATTTGGACTACCGTTTATTTTTGGAACTACAGGGATTTAAAGTTTCAATCATAGTAATTAACATTATTTAATATAATATTTACAATGATTGAGTGCTAAGTATTGTACAGTACATTGCACCGAGACGTAGAGATGACAATGGATTTCGGGAAAGCTCTCTCGTTAGCCTATTGTAGAAGGATGATTTGAGTCAGATTAAGTACAATAAGCCAATTGGCTACAGCACGACCTTTGTAGAACAATAAACGGCTCCCAAAAAGAAAACAGTCAAAGAACTAGTCACTAATATCATAGCACTAATAGCTATACTGAAGTGAAAGTGAAGCCAGGCTCGAGCATATAAGATAAATAGGCAAACTATTGAATTGGAGCACATGAACTGATAAACACAGTAAAGGACGACTACTGGTACTAGCGCTTTACTTAAAATAACCATTATGAGAACTTATAAGATGCCATTAAAATAACTAATACGTGATAAGAATGGCTCAGGATGAAAATGGATAAAAAAGATTAGGGAAATCCATGTAGAGAAGTGGACACAAAGATCTGGATGCTTTTCTTTCTATTCCATTTTGATTTACTTGAATGTGTCACGTTAACCATTTTCTTTAAAAAAATTGTGTTTTACTTTTCTTTTTCCTAGTATCCGAGAATTTTAGAACTATGGATTTCTTTATCTGATTGATAATAGAGTTGCTAAAAGAAGACTATTTTGAAACACACACTGCTATTTGATGATCATCAATATAATGTAATACTAATACCATCAATACAATACAATACAATACAACACAATACAATTAATTACAATAGAATACCCTCTTTTAAAAATATTTTATGTTCAAATGCACTCGTATTTCACAAATGTTTACATACATGTATGCCGAAGTCTTATATCTTAAAAGATTAGAAGTTTTTTTCACGTAGATTTAAACCATGAAAGAAAACGATTAGTTATTTATATAAATCTTCGTTTATTTGGGCAAATGTATTTTACCTACAGCTATTGATTTTGAGAAAAAATATGAAATATATTTTGTATTATATATGGTAGATTATTCATTAAAATTATTATGAAACCGATATCACAGATAAACAGCTTTTAAACGTTATTTTTACACTTCGTAACTCTTTTAAACTTACCTTAGCTAACTGGATTTCAAACTCGAGAGAAGCTCTTAATTCTTTAGCAGCTCTCTCGCGCTCAGCACCAAACAGCACTGCTAAATCAACCATATAATCGTAATAGGCCTTGACTATTTTTTCGTCGAGTCCTTTGATTAAGAATTCCCTCCTAAGACCCAAAGATGCTTGATCCAACTAAAAATAGATAAGACAATCAAATATAGTTGTGTATACACTTAACTACATAAAGTATTCAGTAACTTAATTGAAGTATATAACACAACATAAATTTTATAATGTTTTTAAAACATTTTTCCAGACACTAAAAAATAGTTCAAAATAGTAAACTCTAATATACCAATATCATTAATGTAAAAAATCAAATACCAGAAAGCGGAGGGATATTCAGACCTCAGAAATGACAGTCATAGGTTTTTTTTTATGTCAAAATAGTCGTAGAAAACTACTATGGAACAAAACCTAAATGCAAGATAATTTGATCTCATTGAATAATAAAATCGAAGAATAAAATCCTAAGATGTAAATTTTAATAATTCCTATTAATCGAAGAACTTATGATAAAAAATCTAATAATTGAATTCTCGCCTTTGATAGATAGTTTGAAGTAGATATATAATATATGAGTGCAAAGTTAAACTAAGATTACGTGCGAGATTATGACTTGCACAATAAATACATGAGAGCGTAAATATACGTAATACGGATATATACGTAACAAAAGATTGTGAATATACTATAAAGGGAAGGATATAATATTAACCTTAATTAACAACATCCAAAAATTTGACAATAAAAGTGAACTCAGTATTATAAGATGGTTAATATAGGTACAAAACATGAATAAATATATATATATATATATATATATATATATATATATATATATATATATATATATATATATATATTAAAAGTGATTATTTCGACCAAAAAATAATTTATAAATCCGTAGCAAATATATCAGGTATACTGATCTATAATAAAAATCTTTGTTTTTTCTAAGACTCAATATTTCGCCATTTATTTTATAGCTTCATCAGGAGTAAACTGTAAAACAATTAGAACATTACAAACAAATGATGTATAAATAGATTTAAAAAACACTCACAGAAATTAAAAGATTTCACAAATAAAACTAACATTGAAATATGTAAACTTCTGAATGTCAAGAATAAACTGTCCTAAGCACAAAAAACAAAGATTTTTAATATAGATCACTATTCCTGGTATTTCCTACAGATTTATATATATATATATATATATATATATATATATATATATATATATATATATATATATATATATATATATATATATATATATATATGTTGTGATCTGCTTTCTGATGTTTTATTATTGATTAACACTAATTTAATTAATCCAATTCTTTAATTAATTAATTCACTAATTTATGCAGAGTCATACAATTCAATTACTATTAAAAATTCTCAGGGTGCCTTTTTAATTTTACTTTAATCAGTTTACTTTATATATCTCTTCTAGTGGGTTCAGTATCTCCTAGTTGCTCATAATCGGGATAGAACAGGAAACGGAACTAACATTAAAACAACATAAATATGCAAACAAATTATTATTTATTTTCAATAAGCAATACGGTGAATGTTAATAAATAACTTTTTGTGGGCAATTATCTTTCCCAACAAACTCCTATACTCTAAATTTTAATTTTAATTACAAACTATCTATTGATCTGTTTTTTTTTTAATAATATCCACAAAAAAAATTGACCATATAAAATATAATTTATTCACAAAAAAATAACTCTTTGAAACTTGGAATCTTAGTTCGTATGTTTATATTTAATTTTATCTTTAGAATATCTTAGAGGTTTTCTTTCATTCAAATTATTTGACTGACCTTTATTTTTTACACCAATGATGTTTCCTCTCGATCAAACCACAGTTCCTTCCTTGATTGATTATGTCCGGCTACCATCAAATCTTTCCCGTTTTCAGCATCGATCCAAACCGCATACCAGCAAACTACTCCTCCGAAAATACAAGCCCAAGCCTCTTTTGACCGGTACTCCTTATTCACAAATTCTCCTTTCTTTCTTTCTTTCTTTCTCGTGGACTATGCAGACTCAAAAGAGGTATTAATCTTCTCGATTTTGATCTGCTCTCAGCTTCCACCTTTTTAACTAACACACGAAAACACTGGTACTCAGATTGACTACACGAAAAACACGTCTTAACTTCTGGTCTGCCGGTAACATAATAATCTTTTCAATCTCCCCAGACAACCTTCTCCACTCTCTCATTCCCCATCATTCCTTTTTAACCAATCATAAGCATTCATCTTTCCCACTAATTTTCGATTTAGAAAATTTCCAACATAATATTTAAAACAAATAAACTACTTTCACTCAAATTACTTTTCAGAAACCATTAACAATTTTGCCGTTTTCAACAGAAATAAAATTCCAAATTCTTGTTATCTCATATCTAAATCTAATTCTTATTTACTTTCGAAAAATGCCCACCGCAAAATACAATTACAAGTTTATTCTTAAATCTATAATTATACGAGGTTCCATTGTCCTTTCACTATTCATTCAGTCTTTTAAGGAAAAACTGTTCCGTCACGGAAATAATGTCTTCTCTTATTCTAACTATTACAAATAAGTACAGGGTTGTATTTTAACTTATATGCCTGCGGTATATATGAAAATAATAAAAAAATTCTTTATTCTATTTCTGATCGATAAACTGATCCATAACAAATCCCCGCCTTGTTTTGAGATACAAATATTCTTTTTTTTTTAAGTGTAACCAAAAAAATATTATTTTCTCTCAACACAAAATTTTTCTTTTGTAGTCATTTTATCCTATCCTAAATTTTTATTACTCCATCTTAAAATCTATACTATTTTTATTCATGGTATTTGTACACATCCTGGATATTGTAAACTCCTCGTATCTTTTCTGATTCTACATGTCTAAGAACATAGCTGTTTATTCCATTTTCATTTTGTATGATGTATGGACCCTCGAAAATAGGCATTAGCTTTGCACACACGTCCCCCGTGAGATTTGATACTCGTAACGCCCTTACAAGCACCTTTTCTCCCTTCTGGAAAGTCACTGGTCTTCGTTTTCTATTCTGGATTTGACAATTACTGCGCTGCAGCCTCCTTCGAACAGTTTCCAATACTATTTGATACTCTCTCTGCTCCGGTTCTTCCCATGGCCGTACTGGCATAGTACCCTTCATGACATATTCCGGCGTCTCTTTTGTCACCGTACTTGGAGTGGTGTTCAAGTAGTTTTCGATTTCTGCCACTTTCCTATCCCATCGTCGATGTTGTCCAATGGCAGCAATGCGGAGGAATTTTGTAGTCTCTTGTATAAAACGTTCTGACGGATTACTTTTAGGATGTCGGATACTGACAAAATTTGTCCCTATTCCCCTGTCTTGCAACTGTCTCTTGAATCGGTCACTCCGGAAATACGTAGCATTGTCTAAAAGAATTTTCCTTGGTGTTCCTACGGTGGCTATAAAATTGTCTATTTTTCTCATAATTTCTTCCCCCTTTGTCGTACGGCATGTGTATAGCTTTACATATTTCGAAAAAATATCTACCATCACCAAAATATGTTTGTTCCTCTGCGTGGTCATTATCAGATCACTTAACATATCTATTGCTACAATGTCTAATTTTTGGTGGGATACAATATTTTTAGCCACATTTTCATTTCGGAAATTTCTGCTTTTATATTTTTGACATGTTTCACATCTTTGGGTAACTTCTTTTGCAATCCGGTAATCTTTTCGGCATATATAGTTTTCACGAAAAACCAGCCAAACCTTCCTGCTGCCGATATGTCCATTGTCCTCGTGTAATCTCTGTATGATCCTTTCTGCCAATGTCTGTGTTATCACGTATAGTTCCTTTCCATCAATTCGTTTGAAAAATATACCGTTTTCACTCTCCGCTCTTCTTTTTTCTCTTTTTTCCAGGTCTTCTTGATTTGTTCTAATTTCGTTTAACGAAAATACACCTTCCTCTTGTGTCAAAATGTTCAGTCCTACATGAAAAGCAATTACTTCCTTTTTCCCCGAGTCTTCATCCCTTGTGAGAGCGTCAGCTATAATGTTGTCTTTTCCTTTTATATATCGAAACTCAAAGTCATACTCCTGTAGTAACAAAATGCCTCTATGTATACGATTGTTAACCAGACGATTTTTCATTATATGTACCAAAGCTGCATGATCAGTTTCGATTGTGAATTTTGCTCCCAACAGATAAAATCTTAACTTATTTACACAGAAAAGTACGCTAGCAAACTCTAGTTCAGTCACACTGTATTTTCTTTCGTGTGTTTTTGTCACCCGGGAAATAAAACAAATCGGCACTTCTTGATTGTTTTGTATTTGCGACAAAACTCCCGCAAATTTTTGTATGGATGCATCAGTTCGTAGTATGAAAGGCAAATTGTACATGGGATGATATATTTTCGTTCCGTTCGAGAATTCCTCTTTTAAAATTTGAAAAGCTTTCTCTTGTTCTTCTTTCCAATTCCATTTAACACCCTTCTTCAATAATTTGATCAGAGGAATTTCCTTCTGGCTTAAATCAGGAATTAGTTTTTTAAAATAGTTGATCGTCCCGAGAAAACCTCTCAATGTTTTTAAATTCGTTGGTCTTGGGTATTCATTTATGAGTTTTACCCGGTCCTCGGCTAAACTAACTGTTTGTGTGTCTAATTTAAATCCCAAATATATCACTTCTTTTTGAAAAAATTGACATTTTTCAATATTCAGTTTTAATCCGGCCTTGTCCAATTCTCCCAAAATAATCTCTATGTGTTCCAAATGACTTGATGTATCTGGTGAAAAAATGAGTAAGTCGTCGATGTAGTGCACTATGAAATCTTCATATTTATTTAATATTGTATGGAGAGCTCTTACCAATGCTGCACACGCACTTTGTAATCCAAAAGGTACTACTTTAAATCGGTATACAATACCATCGATTGAGAAAGCGGTGTAATTTCTACATCTTTCTGCTAACGGTATTAACCAAAAACTATGTTTCAAATCAATTTTAGAAAACATGTGTGTTCCCGTAATTCTCCCAAAAATAGCTTCGATGTTGAGAGGTGATTCATATTGAGATATCGTGTGTTGATTTATATTCCGGGCATCCAAACAGAGCCTCAATTCTCCACTGCTTTTTTTCACAATCACGATTGGGTTGATGTACGGCGAGTCACATCTCTCTATGATTTGATCTTCTAACATTTTTTAATTTCTCCTTTCACCTCCTGTCGGTATTTATATGGGATCGGATAAGTTTTCGATCGAAAATTTCCTAAGTCTTTAACCTCAAATGAATGTTCATACTTTTTGGCTACTCTGTTTTCTTCATTTATTAAATCTTCATACTTTCTCAATATTACACGCAATTCCTTTTCCTTTTCTTCTCCACATATCAATTTTCTTTCTTTTTCCTCAATTTCTTTGCACATATTTATCTTGTATTCTGCCTCCTCCATTTCGCATACTTCTTCAAATACCACTGTTTCAATTGTACCTTTTTCGTCTTCTTTTGTTAATCTTTCTTCTTTTTCTTCTTCTGGGCTCATCTCTTCTTTTGAGGAAACCCACTTTTCACTTTCTTTTGCCAATCTCCTCTTTCTTCTCTGTCCTTGCTTCATTGCCAAATTCATTTCCACCGTTTGTTCTTTATCTAAATCAATTTTCCGTTTCTCATTTTCCTTTTCCATTTCCTTACTGTCCTGTTCTTCTTCTTTTTCCTCTGTGATTTTCATCGTGTTATTTTTGAAATCTATCACCACATGTTTTTCTGCCAATTCATCCACTTCTACGATCATATCATGCGACATGTTTGGTATCACAACACATTGTAGTGCATAAAATTTCTTATCCAATCGTACTTTTATTCGTATTCCTTCATTTATCGTTGCCAAAGTCCGTTTATTTGCGCCCACTAAATTTACCTTGGGAATTTTGTAAATCAAATTCGTTAAATTAACTTCCTCTATTAGTTTTCTGTTGATCAGTGTAATTTCCGATCCAGTATCAATCATAATTTTAATCGGTGTCTCGTTGATAAAACCATCTACAAATTTCAGATTTGTTCCACTTATTTTGTCCTTATTTTCTGCCAATTTAATAAATTCCTTCGGGTGACAAAAAATTCCTGTTTGTTTCTTTGTCTTTAGTGAGCGCCTTCGTGCAAAAGACGCTTGCTGTTCTTGTTCGCTTCTACTTCTGTCGCTTTGTCTCTCATCCTCACATTTCTCTATGTGTGTGTTGTTGACCGCTCTTCTATTTTCTCTTGGTCTCTCGGACCCGTATCGGTTTCCTCGATTTTCCGGTTCATTCGTTCTATTATTATTTCGGTTTTTCTGATATGTGCGAGTGTTGTTTCTATTCTGGTTCTCTCGATATCTGTTTTCGTTCCATTGCCGATTTCTTTGTTCATAGTTTACTCTTCCGTTGTCTCTACTTTCGTTTTCCCTCCTCGGGACAAATTCTCTTCTTGTGTACTCTCTCCTAAAGTTTTGTCCTCTATCTCTATAGTCTTGATTTTCTCGTTGTCTATAATTTTCTTGCGTTCTCCTCATTTTTCTTTCTTTTAATATTGCTTCTCGTATTTGTAAGAATTGACATAAACTGTCAATATCTTTGTAGTTTTGTAGAGTTATGTGATCTTCTAAGGTGTCTTCAAAATGTCTGGCTATTAGTTCCACTAGCTGTTCGGACGAATAGTTGTAATGTAAGTGTCTTGCATTGTTGTATAGTTGTAGGGCATATATTTTTTCTGATATACCTATACTATCCTGGTATCTCCCATTTTGTAATTCCTTGTTTATCTCTATCTGTTGTATTTTCCCCCAGAAATAATTCAGAAATTTTTGTTCAAATGTTTGCCAATTTTGCAATTCTTCTTCTTTGCTATCAAACCATAAACTTGCCTCATCTTTAAGATGGTTCCTTATCGTTTCCTTTGCTGTTTCGAAATTACCGATATGTCGTACTTTCTTTTTTAAATTGTTGATGAAAATTACTGGGTGTAATTTTTTTACGTCCCCGCCAAACTGTATTTTTATGTCACCCGGACTTTGGATGAGTACTTCTCTCCTGTCTCCCGTCTCTCGTTGTTTTCTGATCTCCTTAATTTGTTTTTCTAATTCCTCCAAATTATCTTTAATTCTCATTTCTTGTTCTTTCATATCATTTTTAATTTCATTAATCTCTTCTATTTGTTGTATCAGTTCTTTCTTTATCCCCTCAACACATCCTTTAATTTCCTGTTCATAGTTTTCCAGACGCTGCTCTATATTGCTCATTGTTTGTTTTGTTTCTTGTTTATTTCTATCCATTGTTATTTTTGTTTCTTTTTGGTTTTTCTCTATTGTTTGTGTCTGTATTTGCATCATTGCTAATAATTTTTCTAACATCCCTGTTTCTTTTCTTTCCTCCATTATTGTAGCATTTCCTTCATTATCCGATCCTTCTTCAACAATTGTTTCTTCTAATCTGTTATCCTCGTTTCTTTCTTGCATTTTGCTTTGACTCCTTGTGGTCGACATGTTGTTTCTTTTTGTTACTGTTTTTTGTCCCCGCCAAATGTGAAATTTTACAACACTCTCTATGTTGCAGAACACGACAAATATTTCTCCCCCAAATATTATCAATTTATCACATAAATTTTAAATTCATCAAAAAATTAAATCAATCAAAAATAGAATAAATGTAAAATTGTACCTAGATAAAATAACTCAAATAATTTCATAAATTTTCAAATAAATATATCAAATTCTTTCCGAAGGGCAAATAAATTCTCTCAATCACCTGTTTTCCGTTTCTGATCCTTCAAATTCACAACTAGAGATACTTTAAAGCCCCACGTTGGGCGCCATGTTGTTGTGATCTGCTTTCTGATGTTTTATTATTGATTAACACTAATTTAATTAATTTAATTCTTTAATTAATTAATTCACTAATTTATGCAGAGTCATACAATTCAATTACTATTAAAAATTCTCAGGGTGCCTTTTTAATTTTACTTTAATCAGTTTACTTTATATATCTCTTCTAGTGGGTTCAGTATCTCCTAGTTGCTCATAATCGGGATAGAACAGGAAACGGAACTAACATTAAAACAACATAAATATGCACACAAATTATTATTTATTTTCAATAAGCAATACGGTGAATGTTAATAAATAACTTTTTGTGGGCAATTATCTTTCCCAACAAACTCCTATACTCTAAATTTTAATTTTAATTACAAACTATCTATTGATCTGTTTTTTTTTTAATATTATCCACAAAAAAAATTGACCATATAAAATATAATTTATTCACAAAAAAATAACTCTTTGAAACTTGGAATCTTAGTTCGTATGTTTATATTGAATTTTATCTTTAGAATATCTTAGAGGTTTTCTTTCATTCAAATTATTTGACTGACCTTTATTTTTTACACCAATGATGTTTCCTCTCGATCAAACCACAGTTCCTTCCTTGATTGATTATGTCCGGCTACCATCAAATCTTTCCCGTTTTCAGCATCGATCCAAACCGCATACCAGCAAACTACTCCTCCGAAAATACAAGCCCAAGCCTCTTTTGACCGGTACTCTTTATTCACAAATTCTCCTTTCTTTCTCAATTATATCTCGTGGACTATGCAGACTCAAAAGAGGTATTAATCTTCTCGATTTTGATCTGCTCTCAGCTTCCACCTTTTTCACTAACACACGAAAACACTGGTACTCAGATTGATTACACGAAAAACACGTCTTAACTTCTGGTCTGCCGGTAACATAATAATCTTTTTAATCTCCCCAGACAACCTTCTCCACTCTCTCATTCCCCATCATTCCTTTTTAACCAATCATAAGCATTCATCTTTCCCACTAATTTTTGATTTAGAAAATTCCCAACATAATATTTAAAACAAATAAACTACTTTCACTCAAATTACTTTTCAGAAACCATTAACAATTTTGCCGTTTTCAACAGAAATAAAATTCCAAATTCTTGTTATCTCATATCTAAATCTAATTCTTATTTACTTTCGAAAAATGCCCACCGCAAAATACAATTACAAGTTTATTCTTAAATCTATAATTATACGAGATTCCATTGTCCTTCCACTATTCACTCAGTCTTTCAAGGAAAAACTGTTCCGTCACGGAAATAATGTCTTCTCTTATTCTAACTATTACAAATAAGTACAGGGTTGTATTTTAACTTATATGCCCGCGGTATATATGAAAATAATAAAAAAATTCTTTATTCTATTTCTGATTGATAAACTGATCCATAAAAATATATGTATTTATAAATATATATATATATATATATATATATATATATATATATATATATATTTATAAATACATATATATGGGGATGTTCTCAATCCCAACAATTTTCCCAATGGCTGACAAGGCACGTCCTATAGATATGTAAATAGGTCGGGAGCGAATAAGATATAACCAAATACATTCCCGTTGATCAACTATGAATATGGCATAGAGGCTGCAGCTATGTCATTACTGTAGATTTGTCTAGTTAAGGTGGGAGGAAGAAGTGGCAGCGGATCGCTAAATTTGATAGCCGTGAGAACCTGGAGAAGATCAGTGTAAGACCGGCAAGGTTGGAGGCATAGTTTGAAGGAGGCCAAGGCTTGATTTGAGCTGTAGCACCATTGGAGAAAGAGAGAGTAGGCAAACCACAGACAGCTAACACTAAGGGAGAAAGAGGTGTGTCATTGGTACCTTTGTTATGGAATATGAGTAAAGTATATTAAATGTAGGAAACAAACCAACTGTTCCAACTTTACAACGAGAGGGCGTTATTGATGTAACAGTGCTCACGACTCACATGGCTACAACTGAAAAAAAAATGGCATGGATCACATGAGGTTTCTTGTTCAGACCATCAACGCATTTGTTTTAGAGTAACAGAGAATAAGCCTATCAAGGAGACTTATAGTAACCCAAGTAAAAAAGACTGAGAATTATATCAAGCACATCTTAAATATTGTTGTGTTAAGCAGAGTTAATGGTACGAAAGGATTGATACTTTGTGAAAATATATTGGACTGAAAATACTTACTGAACCTAGATATGGCTACCGAATAATTTCAAGAGATTTTTATGTTGGCGTTTAAAGAAAATTGTCCGAAGATAGTGACGAATTATAGAAGGAAAATCACCTATTAAAAGAACAACTTTTCAAATAAAAGGAAAGATGTCAGATGAAAAGTGAATTGCAGCAAAAGCTCAGGTTATTGGGGCAATTATCGCAAAGTCTGACTGAATATAATAAGAAACTGAGAAATATAAAGAGCGAATGGCGGAGAAGGCATTATGAGGAGATAGTACTTCACGGCTCCATAACGTTATCTCCAACAGATGCTTATTCCCTTACTCCGAAAGGAGTCAGATAAATACACTCATAATGATGAAGGGATCCTGAAATAACTTCTCATGCTACATTTTCCTTAGTTTAAAATAAAATTAATACCATAAGAGACAATGGGGCAGTCCGGAATGGAGACCACACCCAATAACTTTGGGTAAAACTAGTGTGCTGTAATCTACTTATTTAAGCCACATAAATCATGAGGTCAGGACTGAATTTATCCAATACTTCTATAAAAAGAATATGTAAAGGTAAGATTAATATATACACAGATAGCCAAGTGGCCATGGCGGTTCTTAGAAGCCCAAAGGTGGACTCTAGGCTAATGAGGAAATGCTCAGAAAAACTCAATCGCGTAGCAAAATATAACAGTGACAGACTGGTATGAGTTACTGGTTACCTGGAAATACACGGCAATAATATAGCCAATCAACTTGCCAGAAGACTATCAGCTACAAAGTACTTGTGCAGTACAGTGCCAAAATGACCGTCCGCGACAGGAAAATGCCTGGATCCGATCACAACCTAACTCTCACTGTGAAAATATAACCAATGAAGCTCATGCGCGCATTAATAGGGCTTAAGGACTACGGAAAAGAAGCAGGAATCAATAAGAGTCATACCAGGCTTACTTATGGGGCAAGCGTCAGTCAATGAACACCTGCATTCAGTAGAACTATTTCATGGAGACATAAGATGCAAGGTCTATAGCTAACCACCTGAAACAGTTGATCAAAAATATATGATAGCCATGCTCTAGACCTGTTCAAGTTTGTATAGAAGTTGGTTTCAAAATTTTGAAATGAGTATAATGAAAAAACGAAAGATAAACAATAAACTAACTAGTTGAATCAGATCGGCTTTTAACAGACAGCTTAAAAAAACATAAATTACTGAAAACAAATTAAAAAATTGTTCATTTCTGAATACATATCAGAATATATAACTATCATAATGACTATTTTTATTTTTAAACTTAAAAGATTCTACCATTTCGCTTTAACGATTCAATCGATCTATATTGATAATAATCACGTAGATTCTGTAACCAAAAACTCTGCCTTCGGCCAACAAATCTTCTTCCTTAAATATTTTCCTTTATTATTAGTCCCAAAATTGCATATTTTGTTTTTCTCATCACGTGGCCTACTTATTCCAGTTTCCTTGTTTGTATAGTGGTGATTAGTTTTGTTTCTTAACTCATCCTCTCCAGTACGTCTATATTTGTAATTCTAGCATTCCAAGATATTTTTCATACTTTGCGGTATAACCAGAGTTCGAAAGAATCTATTCTTTTTAAACTGCATTTTTTTAATGTAGAAGTCTCAGCTTCATATAATAATATTGAAATATATATTGAATATATATATATATATATATATATATATATATATATATATATATATGGCTATAGCAGAATATATTATTTAAAAGTAATAAGTTTCCCTTTATTACCTCTTGAGTAGACTGGGGTCATTGAATAGCTTCAAAAATATCTCAATACTTTCGCCAGTGTCAGAAATAGAACTCGCATATGATTCTAGGACACTATTGTTTAAGCTATTTAGTTTACATAAAACCTGCATATAAGTTACTTAACAATCAAGATAACATTAATTTGAAATAAAAATATATAGATATATTTGATTTGAAAAGAGAGGGGATTAAATTTAAAAGTTACATAAAATTGGATGAAAAATCCATCGTGAATAGACCAGTATAATAACAAGTTTTTAAAAATCTAATATAGATATAGAACAACTGTTTTCTTATCAGATACTATTGGCATAAACACTGAAAAATCTATTACCGATATGTCAAAATATCATCAGAAAAATTATTCCAATCTTCACAAGCTTATTTAAAAAATCAAAGGATAGAGACGAATATTGTGGTGCTACTGTTTGTATTAATAAACGTCTATAAGTTGAAGTAATTTTTAAGATAATATTCGTTTCAAGATCGCTTCTAAATTTTTTCCAATATAATCTGATTTCATTTATTATATTTTAAATTTAAATACTTACATCAATTACTCTCTTGGTAGAATTCTTGACATCTCCAACAACAGAAAAATCGATAAAATAATCTACACCGTAACCTACTTTTCGGAATTTATATACAGAGTTCTTCCAATCAAAATCATTTTCATTCCAAGAATCTCCTTCTAAAACAGGCCAACCACCCAATTGTTTCAGAACTTCGTTAATTGTGGTCATTCCATCCTCTTCAATCAATGTTTTATTCATACATGCCTTGTATAACTTCTTGGTAAGCTAAAACAGTTTCAATAAATTTTTAAAATAATATCAAACAAAATTATTGGTGTGAAACAAATAAAAAACGTAATAGTACAATAATGTATATTAAAAAAAATTATAAAGCCCCAAAATACATTCATGATTAATGTATTTCATAAAATATAGATGATTAGGAATGGTAGTTTCATAAAAGGACTTTGGTCCAAAAGAGGAATCAAAACATTTATTTACTTTTTGATGACATTGACAGAAACAAACAATAATATTATATTAATTTTTACAAATCCCAAAATGATATCACGTTATGATTTTTTAAAAGAATTCTGTTAGAATACTTTCTGTTTTCTGGTCAGAAAATAAAACTTGTCTTTCTAGTTCTATTTTCTTTTTTTTTTTAATACGTTGTCCTTTATCTGACATTAGAAATTTTAATGTTACGAATTCTGCGGTATTTATACTTCAAGCCGTAAAACTATATTTATAATTAATTAGCTATCATATATTTCTGAAAAGAATTTTACGTGATGAAAATACATTATTATATAAAATAATTAAGCTATTCCTTTAACAAATTTTTACAAAGTTAAATATTATGTTTATATGGGCTTAGGTCACAATTAATTTTAGCAAAAATTACATTTTTAAATGCTGTTTGACGTTTCGATTTCGAATTTCGTTTTCGAATCTGAAATCGTTTTCAAAAAGATAATTTTAAAAAATAGTGATGTGTGTGGTAAAAACATACTTCACTATTTTTAAAAATCAAAGAAATGGTTTTCGAGGTGAAAATCGAAATGTTAAATAACACATAAAAGTGTAATTTTTATTACAATAAATTGTGGCTTAATCCCTTATAAACATACACTGTCGAGCATAAAATTAGGGTGACTCCGTATCATGAATTTAATTTAGAAATTATTATTCTTTTCTAAGTATTTTTGGTTGTAACATAGTTTATCACCGGATTGATTAAAGTAACCAACGTTTTTGTCCAGTAAAACATGGAAGTTATGGAAAAACACCGGCGAATACATAACATAGTTATGAACGGCCTAAGGATAGACACATATGAGCAAGCAGGGTTAAAAGGAACAATCAATAATGAGAACGGACAATTCCTGATAGATTTCGCAAGAGAAAAAAATATGATCATAATGAACACATATTTCGAGAAAGAAAAGAAATACATAAGGAAACATGTATATCGCCAGATAGAAAGACAAGAAAAATGTATAAAGAAGATAAGAACATACAGAGGACCAGACGCTGACTCAGATCATTACATGATGGGCATCAAAATTAAGCAACTGATACCAGAAAACAAAAACAAAATGATTAGCAACAAAGAAAGCGCAAGAAACATACGAGGAAACAATGGAAAGAGAACTAAAAAAGATACAAATAGAAGAGCAAACTGAGAACAAATGGGAAAACATAAAGCAAATAATGAACAAAGCAGCAAAAGAATGTAATAAACAAGAGAATAAAAAGAGGAAAGACTGGTTCGACATAAAGTGCCAAAAAGAAATAGAACTAAGAAAATCATTAAGGATGGAAATGATCACGAAAGAAACAATAGAGACAAAGAATAGATATATGGAGCAAAGACAAAAAGTAAAGAGGGTGCTGAGAGAAAAGAAGAGAAAACACATAGAAAATAAGTTAAAGGAAATAGAAGAGAATAACAGAAATAAAAAAATAAAAAAACTATATCAAGGTGCTATAAATAAAAAAAAGGTTTCCAACAAAAACCCATATTCGTTAAAAACCAAGCAGGAAATAATATAAGCGGGAAAGCAGAAATAGTCGAAAGATGGAAAGACTATTTTGATGAATTACTAAATGGCAATAATAAGTCAAACCAAAGAGAATGTATGGAAGCAGAAGCAAGAATCGAATACTTAGAAGACATAGAAGATAATTCACCCAGCAAAGAAAAAATCGAGAAAATTATAAAAAATCTGAAAAACAACACATCCCCTGAAAGCGATAACATAACAGAAGACATGATGAAATATGGTGGAAAACTGCTAAATAATTGGATATACAAGATCATAAAGGAGATATGGATAAAAGAACAAATACCAGAATATTGGAAGGAAGCCATTATCTGCCCATTACACAAAAAAGGAGACAAAACAGAATGCAGTAATTACAGAGAAATAGCGTTACTAAATACCGTATATAAAATCCTATCAAAATCCATAAAAGATAAGCTAAAAAAAGAAGTTAAAAATATAATATAGAATAGGCTAATATAGACGAGGGAGAAGCACAACAGACCAAGTATTCATAATCAGAGAATTACAAGCAGAAAGCTATGAACACTACCAACGATAGCGCTATTCATCGACTTCCAGCAAGCATACGATAGAATAAAGAGGAAGGAATTAAAAGAGACCCTTGAGGAAATAGGAGTTAGCAGAAAGTTGCGTAACATGATACATCTTACTTTAGAGAATACAGAAAACAGAGTCAAAGTAAACAATCATGAATCGGACAAATTTATAGCAAACGAAGGATTAAGGCAGGGTGATCCTTTGTCATCATTACTCTTCAATTTATGCCTAGAAAAAAAATTGCGAGAAGCGAAAATCAATAGAGAAGGACTCCTATATTATAAAAGACACCAAGTTTTGGTATTTGCGGATGATGTAGTGTTGCTGGCAAGAGGAAAAAAAGAGCTACAGGAGATGGTACAGAGAATAGTGAAAGCAGCAAAGAAAATGGGACTTTACATAAATGAAACTAAAACAAAATGTATCCAGTGGACAGATGATCAGTTCAGGGATGGACAAAATTTTAAAGTAGAAGTAGAAGAAAGAGCATCATACGAATTCGAAATGGTAGAAAGATTTACATACCTAGGTGCAATAATATCACGTAAATCTAACATTAAAGAAGAAATACAAGCTAGAATAATGGCAGGCAATAGAAGTGTATATGCACTTAGTGGAATGTTGAAAAGCAAGTTTTTATCAAGAAAGGCAAAAATACAGTTATACAAAACAACTATACAACCAATAGTAACATATTGCAATGAGACATGGACAATGACAAAAAATGAACAAAAGTTACTGGAGGTATGGGAAAGGAAAATCCTGAGGAAGATATATGGAGGAATAATAAGGGACGGTTTATGGATAAGAAGATCAAATGATGAGTTAAAGAAATTATATAATCAACCTAACATAATAGGAGTCGTAAAGGCACAGAGACTAAGATGGAGAGGTCACCTAGAAAGGATGCCGAACACGAGGACTCCAAAAAAGGTACTAAACTACACTATAGCTTTAAAAAAGAAAAAAGGAATGGAGAAAAATCACATATCGAGCCAGAGAAGATCTCAGTACATAAAGGAAAGCGAAAATGAAGAAAGAATAAACTTTTCAAGCCATGGGTCTCTAAGGCCTTTAGTGCTTTATATATATATATATATATATATATATATATATATATATATATATATATATATATATATATATATATATATATATATATATATATATATCTATATATATATATATATATATATATATATATATATAAATATATATATATATATATATATATGTATATATATATATATATATATATATATATATATATATATATATATATATATATATATATATATATATATACGTTTTTGTCCCTTAAAGTTTATGAAAAGTAATGATAGTGAACAATTTTCTTTTGATATACAAAATATTGAAAAGGGACAATTTTAATTTAATGTTCTTCTTGTTACAACAAAATAAATTTTAAGAACTTCAGTAGTAAGTATTCCTTTCTTTAGCAGTGATAATACGGCTCGTCTAACGACGAGGCATACTTTGGATCAGATTTTGGATTTATTCTGCAAAAGATTGTTCCATTCCTGAACCAATGTGTCGCGAAGTTCTCTTGAATTTCTGGGTGCCGGTATATGATTCCGTAAACGTTTCTTCATCTCGTCCCAAACATAATTTATGGGATTGATATCTAGACTGCGAGCAGGCCAAACAAATCGTGTGATTTGAACCTCGTCAAGGTAGTCAGTAACTATCCAATCACTGTGGCATTATCACGAACAATTGTTGCATCGTCTCCAAGAATAACCATAAACAGTAAAACATAGTATTCTATACTCCGTGCGAGCGTCAAACGATATGCCGCCCCATGGTACAAAGATTAACAGGTATGATATTGCGCAGGCCACTATCAGCTGATCCCCTAATGTCGACGTAGTAATAAGAGTGGCTGTCATTGTAATACATCTGTTTATAATGGGACTTTTATCAATATTTTAACTTTTAGCGTCTTTGGTAAGCTTGTAGCAGATTTTATAGTGTTTTTGTTAGATTTAAGTTGATTTGTAGGCATTTTAGTGAGAATTATTATTAAGAATATTTAAAACTCTTTTATCCGAGTTTTTTGAGTGATAGTGGCGTTGTAGGTATACCTACTTCATTTGTCTCTGTAGGTCTTTCAGAAGTTATAAATAAGATATGTTTAATTATCATTAAGTCAGTACTTAATATTCAAGTAAACTTATACCCCTCTTGTATTTGTTAGGGGGGTTTTGCTAGGAATAGTTTATAAGCTAAACATAAAATGCGTTGTGCAGTAGCTAGTTGTTTAAGTGATAATCAGACAAGAGGTGCCGATAAATCTGTTTGGTTTTATAGTTTTCCTAAGAACTCGGTAGTGGAAAAACTGTTAGTTATTGCTTTTTGCCGAGAAGACAAATTTAATACTAAAACCTCAAGGATTTGTTCCAAACACTATAAGCCAAAAGATTTTAAACGAAATTTGCAGCATGAACTGCTGCAATTTGCAGCATGAACTGCTGCAATGTGAATAAAAAAAGAGAACTTACACTGGAGGGTAATGCGGTTCCTTCTCTTCGTCTACCACAATCAAAAAGCTTATCCATAAATCAACTTAAAGGGCAGGAAAGGTTTTCATGGTGTTATCAAAGGTGTTATCTTAACAGATAATTACACAATCTAGGTAATCATTATTTTATTCTACATCTTTTGGTAGAAACACTTGAAGTATTATGGCATAAAAGTAATATATAAGAGGATAAGGTAAAATATTTACCAAAAGACAGCTAAAAAGACTGCAAAGGCCCAAAGTGAGGAAAAAATTATTTATAAAGACTAATTGACTTATCGGAGAACATTGAATGTAACTACAAAATTAAACATCTGTTCTTCCGATCTCGAATGTATTTCAGAATTAAGAAATTAAAATTAAACTTCAAGAAGATATGGGAAATAAAAGAAAATTAATAAAAATTGTAACTTAAAACCTTGTGCTTGATTTGTTTAGATTTTAGTGCAGATAATTAATGATCAATTATTTTCTTTCGTTTACGTGCAACTAGACGAAGGCTTTTTTCCTCCTCGACTCTGGTACCAAATAAGACAATACAATCAAAAGAGAGCTCGTCAAATTTACGAAAGTTACCTTTCTAGGATTAAAAAGCGAAAAACACAAAAAAAACTCACAAATTTATTTTACAGATTAATTTTTTTGTTTTTCACTGTATTATTTATTATTTTTTTAAATCAAAATAATAAAACACCTATATTTCAATAAATTCGAAATAGTTCTATAGACACTCTATTAATCTATTAAAATGACTTTTTATTGCCAATTAATATTAATTGTGTTCCGATTGCTGATGTTTTTACAACTCGTCCCAATTTCGCGCTCGGGAGAATCATACCTGTTATTCTTTGTATCATGATGCCTCCCCATGCCATAACTGACACTCCACGCTCAGCAGCACATGCTTGTGCATACCTCTCGCTTGGACGTCACCACACTTTTATAGGTATGTCTAAGTCCGTAAGACAGAATCTGGATTTTTATCGGAAAACAATACAATACTCCAATCATGTATATCATGTATTGTCCAAGCCAAGTGTTCTCGTGCAAAATTCAATCTAGTAGTTCGGTGCTCACGCAAAAGCGGCAGTGCAGTTACTCTAGTTCGAGAACATAAACCAGTAGCATGAAGTCGGCTCTTAAATGTGCATTCACTTATGTTGACATTTTTCACTTCTTGTAGATGATTTCGAAGGAAAACTGTTGTGACCATTTGGTTTTTTAAAGCACTAGAAACGACAAAGCGGTCATTTCTAGCTGTTGTAATTCTGCCTCGACCTAAACCAGGTCTTCAAATAAGCAGACCGGTCTCTTCGCACTATCACCATACTCGTTGCATACTCGACAGACGTACACCAACATTTCTCGCAGTTTCGCGCAGACTGCGTTCATCTTCAAATGTCGTCATAATTCTTGCCACCACAACAGAACGTATACTCATTGCAATACTACATTGACACTAAAAACACTACACAAAAAATTTACAATTGACATTAAAAACACATACAAAAACTGTGCTGATAAAGGTTTTTAGGATTTAGGCTAAGGGGCTCTTTTTATCTCAAACGCTTAGCGAAACAACATCAACGACAATTTTCTCCAGTCAATACATTAGTAAACTATGTTAGAACCTAAAATAGTTATAAATATAATGAAAGTAATAAAAATGAAAATAATAATTTCTACTATATCTGACCTCAAACATTAGTTGAAAATATAATTTTCATTACAATCAATTCCGGCTTAATCCCCTATAAATATAACATTTATGTATATTATTCAATTACTATATACACATATATGTATATTATATATATTACATATATTATATTAGTACAATATATTATACAGTGTGTCCGTAAAGTATGGAAGAAATTCGATATTTCCTAAATGAAAAGCCTTTTTAAAAAGATCTAAAACACGCCGATTTTTAAATTTAATGTTCTACATTTTACAATAAAATTTCATTATACAAGGTGATACACATTACAGTGATGACGTCATCAGCTCTTTTTTAAATGTAACACCCTGTATTTTAGGACATTTTTAGATCGATAAAAATGAGCTGATTCCAAAAAATTATAATACTGGGGGTCTAACGGATATAATTTGAAAGATATGCGCTTAGAAAATTAATTTTCATTGATTTATAATATTAATAAATTATAATAAATAACTTGAAAGTAACCCAGTTTATGATTTCTTGAGAAATATTGTTTATTTCTTTACGAATTATTGTTTTTAAGTCTTCAATATTTGCAGGTTTCGTTTTATTCTTTCAATGACCCCACATAAAATATTCCAAAGGATTGAGGTCTAGCGACCTCGCTTGCTATTCAATATGTCTACGTTTTCCAATCACCTGTTCGAAAAAATTTCGTTTAGGTACCTTCAAACATCTAAAGCATAATGCGGAGGCGCACCATCCTGTTGAAACCATAAACTTTTATCAAAACCTCCAAGATTAATTGTACTGGGGAATAAATTAACTAAAGTAGGTACGAGATACCCACTTAAAAACTGAAGGTATGCTGGCCCGTTTAAATTACCTTCGAAATAGTAGGGTCCAATGATTTTATTTCTTACAATGCCAGCCTTTTGCGGGTATTGTGTATGATGTTTCCGCATCAAGTTGGAGTTTTCTGTTGCCCACTATCTACAATTCTGATGGTTGACCTCGCCATTTAATTTGAATGTAGCCTCATCAGAAAAAATAATATTTTGAGCCAAGAGAGGGTTTCGGTGGCTGTTATCCATCATTATTTCGCAAAATTATATTCTTTTATCTGGATCATCCTCGTTTAATTCCTGCACAACTGTGCATTTCACTTACTTTACTGACTTTTACGTACTTTGTGTATCGAGATAACTACTAACCTTACGAACAGAAGTGTGCGCATCTTCTTTAAAAGCAAGTAGAACATCTAATGTTGTGACATAATTTACAGAGGGACGACCTGATTTGCGTGCATTTTCAACCGTACCAGTTTCTCGAAATTTCTTTTCAATCTTACTTACTTTTTACTGCGTGATGGATATTTATCATTAAATAAATTACACACTTCCATCTGAGTTCGCGATTTGTCTCCATACCCAATCATCATGACTATTTCAATTCTTTGCTTTACACTCAAATTCATTTCTACTTAAAATTAATTTTAAGTAATAATACAGAACATTTACGAATTAATACAATTATTGTACTACTTAATTGTTATTGAACGATATTAAAAATAATTACAGTTTACCAAAAACTAGAAGTAGGCTACTTTTTTGCAATTGATAATAAATAATATATTTTCTAAGCGCAAATCTTTCAAATAATAGATATACTATTAGACCCGAGTATTATACTTTTTTGAAATCAGCTCATTTTTATCGAACTAAAAATGTCCTAACATACAGGGTGTTCCATTTATAAAAAGAGCCGATGACGTCATCACCTTGTCTAATGAAATTTTATTGTAAAATGTAGAACATTAAATTTAAAAATCGACGAGTTTTAGATTTTTTTAAAAAGGCTTTTCATTTAGGAAATATTGAATTTATTTCATATTTTACGGACACTAGAAATTCTCTATAAATAAATTTTAACACAATTTTGATATTAAATGAAATATTTGTTTCTGTTTTATTACAGAACTGTTACAAGATTAAAAAATTTGTATTTTATAAAAATATAAAATAATAAAAGTGTCATTTTGTAGCAGTGACTAAAGTATCGATCCAAAATATTTGTTTTTAATCTACTACAAATAATATTTGCATCTTCTCAATGACTCCTTGAATACACACGTTGTTATATATATTGTAACAATACTATGAATTGCGGGAGATAACAAATATAATCTAAATATCAAGTAACAATAGTTTGAAATTAATTGTGAGATAAGCAAGTAAGTATTACAAATCAAACAAAAATCTACTGCTACTGACCTTAAAAATATTAAGTCTGTAGCCATACTTATCCGCTTAAACGTAAACAAAATGTGACTGTTTTTCACAAACTATAATGGTAAAATTTATCTTCCTAATAATTTTAACATATTGTCAACCAATCAACCAAAGAAGGCCACTAATCCGAAATATTCTATCAGTATATAGGAGAAATACGTTAAATATGAGGTACAGCTAATAACGGCTTTTTATACAGTTCAAATTTTATTGGTTAACTCCAAAAACTCACTTAATTACAAATATTACAAATTCTAATTACAGTAATAATTATCGTCTACAATTCGCACCATCACTTACAAAATAATTCGCTGATACTCATAATCAAAGACCTTCTCAGTGAGCTTATAAAAATGAGAATATATTCTGGAACGTTACCAGGTGACAAGAATATTCTTGCATTGATACAAACGGTGCGTGGAACATTTCCGGCAGTAAAAGGAGAGTTCTCACCTTCACTAAAGCATAGATTCTTAATCAGGCGTATGTAACACAATATCGTCCCCTTCTTCTAGGCTGTTTAGTCAGAACAGCACCAAAATAGATCCGGTTGGTGAATTCTACCCTTTGTAAGGATACAGTCTCTCCAGATGGACAACCTTCGGCTTACTCCGTGACTTCAGTTAAACTGTATATACAAGGTCGTTAATCTCTTTAGTGACTAGGAACGGTCCCTCCCAGAGCCAGGTCCATTCATTTGGTATCATTTCCAACTCTAAATTATTTTTTATTATACCTCTAGCTTTGATCCTGCGGTTTGTAGCGGTTGGGGCACTAGACATCTCTGTTATGATTAAGCATGCTTATCGTTAAGCTTCTTTAATTTCTTTTTGGTGGTATTTTATAGGTATTTAAATTTCCATATTAGTGCTTTATACGTAATCTTACATCTCCTCTATCTTTTCTCCTTTGTAAGGATGTAGTGGCGTCATGTAATTTGTTTGACTATTTTTGTCCAATTATCTCTCTCTTGTGCGTGTTGTTTTGCTTCGGAGAATGAGTAACTAATCATGTCCTTTATTTGGTCCGACCATCGTACTGGAGATCTTCCTCTGGATCTTTTACTCGCTACGTTACCTTCAGCTATCATTCGCTCCATGCATTCTCTTCTTCTAGTTATATGTCCAAAATATCTTAGTATATTTTGATTGATAGTTGTGATGAGTCTAGTTTTTATGTTAAGTTGTGCTAGAATTGAGTTCTTTGTGCGATGGGCGGTCCATGGTATGCGCTACATTCTACGGTAGACCCACATTTCAAATGTCATTATACGCTTCGAATCGGCTTTTTTTTATTTTGTCTAAGTTTCTGAAGCATAGGTGGCGATAGGAAATACCAATGCTCAAACAATGCGTAATTTTTTTATCTCAGTGTTCTTCCAAATTTTTGTGAGTTTGGCTGTTGCCGATCTGGCCATTGTGATGCGTCGACTGATCTCGTCTTTGCATCCTCCACTGTTAGTAATAATGGAGCCTAAGTAATTAAAGTGCCTGACCACTTCGTAACCTGCCATGTTTCTTATCTCTGCTTGGTTTTTTCTGATTTTATCGATGATCATCACTTTTTTTTCTGCATATTTATTTTCAAACAATATTCCGTACTCACCGTGCCTAGTCTATTTCTGATTTGTTCCAGTTCTTCTGGTGATGACGCCAATATAACAGTGGCATCATCATACTGTAGGTTTTTGATTTTTCTTCCTCCTATCGTGGCTCTACCTTGCCATTCCTCAAAAACTTGACGCATATAATATTTTTACTGCATATATAAATATATATAAACATATATATATATATATATATATATATATATATTCAATATATATATATATATATATATATATATATTCAATATATATATATATATATATATATATATTGAATAGAATAGGGGATATTATGCATCCCTGTCGAACTCAGATTTTAATTTGAAGTATTTCGAAACAACATTATTAACTCTTACATTAGCAGTATTATTTACATATATGTAGTTTTTGTAATAAATAGATTAGATGTTCTGGCGTACCCATTTCTCTGAGTATGTGCTGCATTTTATCCCATTTTACGGTATTGAAGGCCTTGGAATATTTAACAAAGCATAAATATGTTTCTATGCTAACTCTCGAGATTTTTCGATAATTTGACGAATATTAAGAATATGTTGTCTTGTTCCTCTACCTGGAACGAATCCGCATTGTTCTTGAGGAATTTTTGGTATGATAATTGATTTTAGTCTTTTATTGATGATGGTTAGAAGTACTTTGTTCGCGTGAGATATTAATGCTACTGTACGGTAATTACTGCAATCTGTCGGTGAACCTTTTTTATAAATGGGAAGAAACGTGAGTTTACCCCAGTCATTTGGGCACTTACCGGTATTCCAGATCTTATTTAAAATTCTAAGCATTACTTCGGTCCCTAATTACCTCATTTCTTTCAGTGTTTCAGCTGTTATTCCATATTCTCCTTCTGCTTTTCTGAATTTTAGCTTTTTAATTGCCGCCTCAATTTCTGATTTTAATATTTGAGGTTCTATTTCACAACTTCTTTTCTTTGTATTATTGTTTGAGTTCTTGTTAGATAATAGTATTTCGCAATATTTTTTCCACACCTCTGTGATACCTTCTGGGTTTGTTATGGTATTTCCACTATTATCTTTGATAATACATTTGCAGGTAATGTTAATAATTCCATCCTCACTCGTAAAAAAAATACTACAAACTTTTCAACTAATATTTTCGACCGATGCTTACCTTGAATGGTTTTGGTTCATCTTCTTGGATCGGTTCCTCGATCATAGTTCTCAATTGCTCCTGAAGTTCATCACCAATAAGAGTAAATGAAGTAACTGAGGATTTGTCATCAGGAATATTTGTCTTTTTGATAAAATTACCACAGGTAAATTGATAAAAATCATCACAAGGGTCTACTGATTCATCCATATATTCCAATACACGTGATGCAGTATGAATGCACCCTGGACTTAAACATACTTTTTCGTCTTCGTGATCTTGGGATGTAATTGTGACTATTTTTCCTTGTAGTGGTTCGGCTGTGTACGGTTTATCTGTAAAATATATTTTTTTAGAAAAAGATGGAAAACATTTATTAATGAATAAAATTTAAACCAGTGAAAAATATCATATTCTTAAAAAGATGATCATGGTTTTAAATCTTAATAAATTGGTGTATAAAGTAAAACAAATCTAAACGTTAAAAGAGAACTATTAATAAGAAAAACAAAATGCAAATGCGGTATAAGGTAAAAACAAATTAATTAATTAAAAAATTTGTCTTGAAAATAGACGATTCAAATTGTCTATTTGAAATCATAACTAAAAGCGCACAAAAGTACAGAATCAATACCCGCAACACCTTCAGTCGTAATTAAATTGTTTTTGTTCTGAAATTGTTTCTTTTTAGGAAAATGCCTGTTGGCATTAAAGAAAATTTCCATCTTGAGGCCGAAAAGTCAAATGGAGTTTTTTTAATTCTTTATTTCAACGTATATACCTAATTGATAAAGTAGTTCGCCTTTTTATATTTTATTTAGAATTTATCTTATTATATTTTTGTAGTAAGTGAAAAATGCAAATTTTAAAATTACTTACGTTAAATGACGTGTTTAAAACAATTATCTAGTTATTTATAAACGTATTGGTTTTGCTTTTGTCGATAGAATTATCATAAAATAATATTAAAATTAGAGGTTTTTAAATAAAATTTCTTGTACTTTATCAAATAATAAAATTAAAACCATACAACGACATGGTCCAACAAATAATAAAAATCAATACGAAAATCGTTTGCGAAGGAGTTGCGAAGATTGCGTAAACTGGAGAAGACTATGGTTGGTCTTGGAAAATATATTTGTTCTACCACATATAACTTTTCTAGTTAGAAACCTAAAACAAAAACAGTTTTGGAAAACTGGAAAAAATTAGGAACTTTGGATATGATAAGGAGCGTTCTGACAGAACGTGAAGTGGCATTCTTCATTGGCGAAGGGAAATAGAAAATACATAATAGAAAAAGACAAAATCTAAAGACGGTAACAAACACAAGGTGGAATACCGTAAATACCGTTTTTCTTCTCAATATTTGTGTTTTACGATCCCTTAAATAGGAAACTGTGTATTTATGGCCCGCACGTGATGTTCCCTTGTTTGTCGGTAAATCAGCACAGTTCAAAGACAATTGGTAGCACCGCGTGGTACAATCAACACAAGGTATGATACATAATGTTCAGAAATCGGTTCTCTTCGCGCATGACGTAGTAAAGATCCCTGCTTCACGCAACATTTGAAGGTAGCTGTATAGTAAAGACTTTTATTGTTTTATTTTAAGTTTTTAATTTAATTTAATTACAGTAATTATAATTATTGGCATGTACAGGTGGTTACCTGAGAGAGATAATAGAATAGAAACTATGGTGTATCAAGAAATATTTAACACTACGTTTAAAAGACTTACAAGATAATTGTTTATATCGTATGGGTATAGAATACTTTATTGTCAACAAAAATTGTACAAATTTATGAAGAAAGCTTACAAAAAGTCAGAAAAAATCAATAACAATTAAAAATTTATTTAAATAATATAAATCGTAAATATCATAAAATAAACCATTCCATTCTAAAATTTAAATAAATTGCTAATTGCATAATAAAAACGTACGAACTAATAAATTAAAGTTGTTGTATATAATATCCAAATATATATATAAAAATACTTCAGTTACTTATACATGAAGGTACCGTTATTTCTTAATTATTCGTTATGGAACTCTTCTACTGAATAATATATTCTGGTAGATAGATAGGCTTTTGTAATTTTACTTAACTTGGGGAAATATGTTGAAGATTTAAGTTGTAAAGGGAAATGGTTGTATAGTCTTTGTGCCGAATTTAATATAGATTCCTTTACTAAGTAGACGGAATCGGTAAATAAACAATAAAGTTTTAATTTCAGGTGGAATAGTCATAATTACATCTTTCTGGAAAAGCATGTAGGTGTTTACGAATTAAGCAAACAGTTTCTAAAATATCGTGATTTTTTAAGTAGTTCTTCTTCTGCAATGTGTAGTTCTTCTGAGGCCAAAGAGATACCCTATTGCTCTTTTTTGTAATTTTAAAATAACATTAGATTGGGCAACTGTACTAGAACCCCAAAACGGAAAATCATATGGAAGATGAGACTCGAAAAAAGAAAAATATGTTATTTTGGAAAATGCTAAATTGATTTTTTTTCGAAACATATTGTTTGGGAAAGTATGTAGTATTTATTTATGTATTTTGTATTTAATATTTTTTTACTGTACTATAATATGGTCTTATTTAATGGTATATTCTAACTTATTTGCTTTAAAATATATTGTTTGTTGTTATTCAGTAAAATCTCATTGTTAAACTGGCTTAAACACATTTAGTCTGTTTTTAACTTCAAAGATTCGACTTACTTTGTTATGTTTGGGCACTTCCTTGCAAACCATAGAACACGCTGTAAAGAATCATATTACTGTGACCATTAAGTTAGATTATTGCCATTCAAAAGCTCCCTACAATAAAGTTGATTTATGGGATGCACTTGCCGCACGAACCGTTGACCACCCCTTAGAAGTTGTAGGTGCAGATTTTTATCCTTACAAATGCGAAACACTTCCTACCGAGACAGCGTAGTGAAAACATTCAGTTTATCGGTTCGTCTTTTGAGCCTCGGCGCCGGGCGTCCGTCGCGTCGTCTACAACTCTACTCCACTGGCTATGAATAATACACCAATATTTTAAAAGGTAAGTTCTATTGTTTGTATAGATAACAGCAATGAGTTAAAACCAGTTAATTTTCGTAATTTATTCATAATTAATATTTGCTATTTTTCTTCCATTATTATTCTAAATATCATTTAACCAGCGACCTATAGTTTTACACAAAACACGTATCTTATTGCACAGCAGGTTGTGGTTAGTTTCTTACTTAACAAATCGATATAAAAGGATCATTTAAGGTTGCTGTCTAAATATGCCAAGAAATTTCACATGTTATAAAGCTTTAAATTGATGATATATTAATATAAGTTGTAGGTCTTCGATAATCTATAAAATGAAAGATATTATATTGAAATTATTTCTAGTTGCATAACTATGCACAGCACTCAGTGTATCCGAATGTATTTGAAATCATTTATTTTTAACATATAACAAATATTCAAAAATGTAACAACATGGCAGAGGTAAGATTTATACTAAACACGACAAGTACTTTTCAAGACTCTAGAATGCTTTAACCTTAAGTAAAAATGCGATAAATCACTACAATGTTAAGAAAGTCGTTAAACTATCATTACTAATAATGGGTCCGAGGGATCTTTGCTACGTCACACTCCTTGTGTTCATTGTACCATGGATGCACCGCATATCCAAGCTGTCGGACGTGGCTAGGGGAGGTACGGTCAGTATCTTAGTAATTTTACTATAAAGTGGTCTAACGAAGTTGTGTTGATATTTTTATCATTGTATAAAGTACCCAACTTAGTAAAATTTTTACCGGCAACACTGGTGGACAAAACTAACCTAAACCTTGACCTCGACAGTCGACATCTCGATCTCATGTTTTATTGCGGTAGTTATCAAAAATTAAATATTTATCAATTTTACACCAACGTGGGGTGTCATCCGTCATTTTTTTCCCTGAATATAATTTCAATGAATATATTTTCTGTTCCTTTTGCCGACGTGAACTAGCGAAGAGCGCCATTCCACGAGCTATCTGATTCTGGTTTTAGCTTTCCCAGAAAAATAATTTTATCTTTTATATATTTTATATATTTGTCTTATTCTGAACAAAAACAATAAACAAGCTTGACTCTATGGTGGGCAAAAATAAGACCCAAATAGTAATAATATGCCGTCGTGTACCCAACATTGAAAATATTGCTGACTTTGAAGTGGTTGAGAGGTTTAACCACCACGAATCCCTCATTAAAAACAAAGGAGGCTGCGAGGAAGAAATCTAACTGTAATTTGCAGTAGCACGTAACATAACTAACTGAAATAACTAAAAATATGAAACATTAGTCGTTTCTCTTATTACATATGCATCTGATGTATGGACATTAAGGGCCGTCAACTAACGAAAAATAGATATCATTAAGATTTGCGCTTACAGGAAAATATTACGAACATCGTACACAGAACATTTCAATGATACTGTCACTAAAAGTCGGGACAAGACTGTAAACAAAAATAAATTAGTCCTACCTCAGATACTACCGCCAGATAGTGAGAACGACAGGAAACCTAAATAAACTGATCATCTTAAGGTAAACTTAATGGCAAACGACTACGAGGAAGGTCCTAAAAGCTGGATGGATTAAGTAGGATTAATTATTAGCCATGGTCTACATGAAGCTTTTTTAAACGCCCAACATAGGAATGAATGGAGAACCACGATCCGAGGGATAGGGGCATGATGTCACTATTCGCGATTGAAAACAAAGTATCTGACCTGTGGCGGAATAAATTTAAACTACTAAAAGTGGTATAAACAAACCAGACAGCTGTTGATTTGAATAGAATTATTAAACTTTTTTAGTAAATTTCAGCATTATGACTATGTCACAGTATATTGCCAAAGAATATTCTTTATAAAGCAATATACTGTGACTACGTTAAAGTATTTTAAATCAAATCGATATTGTTCTGTTCCTCAATGCAATTCAAGATCGACAAAAGATATTTCTCTATTTCTCTTTCCTAAACTGGAAAACTTAGGAAAAAGAGGAAATCAATAAAAAGAAAATACCACTATCATTAAGTCAATAACATACTGAGGATACATAATTTATTTTTTTGAATAACAGAAATACAAATACTTACCATGGGATAGTATTGTGAGGATTTTTCCTCATGATTTATTATGGAATCTTTTAAAGACAAATCATGTGCTATGATCTTTTTTGACAGGCGACTCTCCAAGTTAAGGTTGATTTCATGTAATCAAATGAACTATCTTACAATAAACTCAACAAGCCATTTATTTATGTTAATATACAATAAGGTACTTACATGTCAAAAAATAGTATAAAATAAAAATTAACATATTAAAAACATAAGGCATAATATAAAATAATGCATATATTAGGTAGTAAGACAAAGATTACACTCTGAGTTCCCAGATATACACAAAATAGGATTCTGGATTTATCAATACATAAGCCAGTTCCAAATATTTAAGTTAAAATTTAAGAATTCATCACTTGAAAACTGCTTCCCCTTCAACCAATGGTCTCTTTGCTTCACCACAATACTCAAAGATATCGTTAGGCTAATTTCCATTTTTAAATTATAAAAATAACTCGTCTTAAACCAAACTAAACATGCAAAAGCAATGGTAAACATTAGTTATACCATTTATATCGGCCTTGACACTGCAATCGACCTGCCCTCTACATTCAGTTTCAATCGCGAATACTCGTCAGAGAGTCAACAAATAAAAAAATAGCAAGTGCCATTACTAGCATTCCAGATTATTGAGATTTTATTTAATATTGGAAGTTATTAACTTGTTTTGTCTATCAACTGTTGATTGTAACGTGAAATAAGATAGCTGTTTTATGTGACATTGATTTTAAGTTCTAAATTGTTCCTTTGGTGAAATTTTTTGTAATAACATCCCATAATCACTTTCTGCTAAGGTCCTATCGTGTAGGTAAAGGAGGTTATACATTTTGTTTCGGGGTACACTACACGTACCATCGGTTTTATTTTAGTATAATTTATTAATTATCTTCTAATAATTTTCATTTCATCTAAAATATTTTTAAATAGATAGTTTTTATTTGGATGAATATTTTATAATATTGAATGCTTTTTTTACCATCATTAATACATACGAATATGTTTTTTTTATTTATGCATAAAATTAGTTAAAATTTTCACATCTTTTGAGGTATTTATGGTTATTAAAAAAATTAGGACATTATTGTCACATTATTTTAAAAACGTGCATATTTCGTAAAAAACAATTGATTATGCTTCAAGTACGATTATTAACTTGGAATATTACACTAGAGGATTAAAAAATTGTATTGCTAATAGTTACTTTAAATTCAGTCAAGACATGCCTACACTGTGATTGAAATGCTTCACGGTTTGAATACTGATCACTTGTTCTTGGGTCATTAGCCACAATAAAAACGCTTAAAAAAAGTCATTGACCAACTTTCTAACTATAAAGTATTTGTAAATAGTTGCAAATTGTTTATTTTGTTAACAACAGGAAATGCTACAAGTAGATTTCGTACACACTATTTATTAATCTGTTTTTTTTTTTTTAATAAATATGTTAAAAAAAAGCAATGAAATAAACAACTTCTAATGTGTTAATTAAATATATTTTTTATCCATAGCAATGAAAGATTTCAAAACATTTTAGGTGTTAACAGATCATCATCAGTTAAAAATCATTTTATTTAAAGTAGCCAGATAGTAAGGTCTAATTATCCCTAGATTACATATTAAATTTATTAAATTCTAAAATTTATAGGACACGAGGTCAAGATTTCACTTTAAGAGAACATATTGATTACAACTTGAAGCAAGGTTATGAGTATCCTAAGAAAGATATCAGCCAACTTGGTTGGAATGGAAATATATCAATTATTGGTAACTCTATTATTTTATTAATTGACGCGAAACTATTCGCATCATATTCTTGCTCCAGACTACTTGTCCTCAATTTATCTAAACAATGGTGGTTCTTTATCTCGGTTTATCAATATCACTAACTGTTTTTATTCTTTCCTAATTTCATATGGCAATCTTGGGTAATATACATATAAAGAAAGCATTTAGCGAAATTGAAAATAAAACGTGGTACCAATTATGAATTACATTTGTAAAGATTGATGTAAGTATCTAAGGAAATATTACACATCAAACGATTACAGACCAAATTTTAGATTCTTACAGTAATTTAAAAAATGCCACTATATTTCTAGTAATCTGGTTAGATGATTAAATCCCATAAATAACTTATTTTCACATCACTAGATGAACGACCAAAAAGATGTGAAAGCCTGTGTGGATATGAAACTGAAAAATATTTATATATTGGAATCCCATTGGAAAGTTAGTTAAGTGAAAAGTAGAGTATAGTACAAGTGATGGTACAGGTAAATATTTTTGAAATAAATTAATAGAACCTAAGGGATACTAGTGAGACTGATTAATTAAGTTAAGATTTAGGCTAGAAAAGAGTTGCTCATTGATCATATTATCTGATCAGATTGTACTGTTTTTAAGCATCTTATTGGTTTTTTATTTTAATTAAATGGTAATTTTAATTTTGTGCTTATACTACAGTGTTAATGCTTAGCACTTATTAGATTTATTGAACTAATACAGCTTCTATTTTCTAATTTATGGAACCTTGGTTGTCTGGGAATTTTATTTTGGTGTTTTACAAAATTTAATCCGTTTTTGAATTCGATATATGTTTTGATGTTTCTTTAATTTGGTTTTCTTGTTCTATGAATACATCAGGAGGTAGTTTAAGATGTAGTTCTTTTCCTGTAATTTGGGCTGCTTTTGCTAGTCTATCCACTATTTTATTGCGTGTTATGCCTATGTGTCCCTTTACCCGTAAATAGATGTCAAATTTTGTTTTGAATCTCATTGCGTAATTTCAAAAATTTGTGCTTTAATGTAGTTTATTGATCTATTCATTTTGTGTATTTTTAAGTTTGTCTAGTGCACTTTTGCTATCTCTTGTAGCAAAAAGAGCAAAGAGCACAAAAAACAGTAAAGTAAAAGCACAACTTGTATATTCATTTGGTTTTGATTAATTGGGCAATATGCATTCATAATTAGGCCAGTATTTGTTTTTCATTTGGTTGAACTTTGTTTGATTAATGTTCGATACTTCCCATTGATTTTCAAAACAGTACAAATTTCTTTTAAAAATATATTTTCGTGTGGGAAATCTAGGATCAGAGAATGTTGATTGATATAAAGTATTCCAGTAAGTCTAGCTATTTCTGCAAAACTTTCTACTATTTTCAATAGGGGAGTTTTCTTACAATGCCAATATCTGTGGGTCAAAATATTTACTGTTAATGCATGTATTATATTAAGGTAAGATGCTTAAAGAAAACTGTCTTTAACAATTGTTGCTTAAAAATTACACAGACAAAACATGAATTTTGAAAAGAACTTCTCTTTCATGGTAGAATGTAGAGTGCACTAAATTTATTAAAGAATATAAAAATTCATTTAATACAATGAAACGTAACAATTTTAAAAACATAAGTAGTCCAGTCAGGATAGCTTTTGACCTTGCATGGCGAGATGCCTCAAATATTATTCTAACCGTTAGGGGTGTCAATAGTAGTGTAAATTCTGATGTTGCGTCAGCTGCGATTTTGGTTTTAAAAGAGAACTGAAAATTTGACTTTGAAAAGGGTAAGAACTGAAATTGTTGCCAATGAAATTTCATACAATTTCTTTTTTACAAATTCTTTCGTGCTGTCGATATTTTCTGAGTTAAGGGAGAAATAATAAAAGAGAGAAAGCATAATTATTTAAGTATCTCGTTTATTAATAACTTAACGACATGACTATACATAAGCAAAAAGGAAGATATTTTAGTTTCGTTCCTGTTTATAGCTTGCTGCTAAAGACGTCGCCGTCTAGGGTTCGTTGGGATCAGGACATTAAATGTTGGCTGTACTCAATAAATCACAGTAATCAAAATTGTATAAAATATAATTCTCTCTTATTGTCAAAGTACATTTGTGTCGTAAAGTTAATAATAAACGAGATAATTCAATAATTAAACTTAGTCACTTTCGCCCTGAACTCGAAAAATATCGACCCCACGAAAAAATTTGCAAACAAAAATTGTAGAATCACATTGCAACAATTTAAATCCTATATTGATCAAAACCAATTCTTGTACAACCAATCTCCGCAAGGTCTTACGCTGGCGCTTTTACCGTATACCTATATGACCTATATGACCTCAAATATTGATTTTAGCACAAAAAATGAAAGAAATCAAAATTGTATAAAATATAACTCCCCTATTTTTTTAGGTACATTTATATTATAAAGTTAATAATAAACGAGATAATTATGCTGCTCCCCTTCCACTATTTTTCCGCTAACTCGAAAATTATCGACCGCACTTTTTAAAAAATTTTTGGAAATCACATTAGCAATAATTTCAATGTGACCATTTTTGTTGAAAAGTTGAAAATGGCGTAGATATTTTGCAAAAACGGTTCTCCTTTTTCATTTTCAAATTAAGATGGCGACTAACGCAACGGTTAGATTCAGTCGCGATTTTAAATGTACAAACATTGACCCCCCTAAAGGTTAGCAAAACAAAACCAAAATAGATATTTTTAGAGCATATGATATTCCCAAAAGTTTTTTCCAAAATCTCCCAGACAATGTCAAAGTGTACCCCTTAACCTTAATAGTAATGAGTTTCTCTCAAAATGGACGGATGTAATAGTAATGCTTTTATTGGAACCAACCAAAACACGAACTGATCCCGAATTATCTAGGTCAATTTCCCTGACCAACACAATCTGTAAACTATTATTTAAAAAATGGTTTTTTATTTAAAATGTATTTAAAAAAAAGAGACTGTTTTTCTCCCTAGAAACAAATAATTAATTAATGAGTAAATTGAATTTCATAGAAATAGATCAAATCTGGATAATTTAATAGATTTAGGTCATTTTAATGGAGGTCATAGGCATTTAACAGAAATGTCTTGCTGCATTTTTCGGCATAGCAAAAGCAGTTGACATGGCTTCGAAGTACGATATTTTAACCTTCTTCTTCTTCTCAGCATTTCCCCTTTTAGCGGTGGCTGTTCCTTACTGTTCTTCGACACACATTTCTGTTTATTGTGTCTTCTTCAATTAAACCTTATTTTTTCAACTCCTCTGCCATACAGTCTTTCCATCTTCTCATTGGTTTTCCTCTACCTCTTTTTCCCTCAACTTTATACCGCTTTATCCTTCGTTCCACATAGTTGTAATTTCTACGTTTGACATGACCAAACCATTAATTTATTGTTCCTAAACCTTTTTTGCGGTTTCTGATCGTGTCCCTTCTAGTCTTACTCAACATCAATCGTAACATTTTCATTTTAACTACCTCCATATTCTTTTCTTAAACCCTCTTCACAGCCCATACTTTACCGCCGTACACCATTGCAGGCCTCACACTGTATGTCTTTTCTGTTATGTAGTAGCCAAGGTATTTAAATTCTCCTACTCGTTCTAGTGTTTTCTCAAGAAATTGGATGTCGTCAACCATTCCTGTTCCTCCTAACCAGATATACTCGGTTTTCGACTTGCTAACCTTAAGTCCCCCTTTTCATAGCCATTCTCCAACCCTCAAATACATCTTTACCGTCCTCCACTAAACTGATATCATCCGCAAAGATCATTGACCAAGGAGCCCCCTCCTTTAGCATTCTCTGTCAGTACATCCATGACAAGAATAAACAGGTAGGGACTCAGTAAAAAACCTTAACACAAACCCATCGTCATTGAAAAACTTTCTGTCAATCCATCACAAGTCCTTAGTTTCGTATACGCTCATACACATCCTTCACGGGTCTTATTTACTTCTCAAGGCATACTGTAGAGTCAAAGGTAATATTTTATTTATGATTTTCTGAGTAAATAGTACTACATCAAATATTAAAAAAGTCAGTGTAAAACACTAGAAGCAGTGTGAATGATACTACATCAAATGCTAAAAACCAAGCCAAGGGCACTCCACAAGGATCTGTTGTAAGAAACACTTTTTTGGTATCAGTAAAAAAAAATATTAGGTTGTGTACCGCAACTGTTAAAGCAAGATGTGTTGAGAATCTAGCTTTCTACTCAAAATATTAGTTTGCCTATACAAAACTTGCAAATGCACTAAATGTGTAAGAAATCTGGCCAAACTGGCCTTAATTTAATGCGAACTTTGTGTAACAACAATTGGGAATTATAATACAAGCCTTATTCACACTTATACGTCACTTCCACGATCTAAACTTGATTATGAATTAATAGTTTACTAGTTTACTCTCTGATCAAGAGGACAGTAGTACTTACGTAACTTAAAATTATCAAAAATACAGCATTACAAAAAGAGAATTTTTCAACCAACCCCATTAAAAGTTTGGAATGTTTGGAAAAATGTACAACACTGTAAACATTGTTTACAATATTTAAATAAATCGAACAGACCCTTTATTCTACAAGAGAATTAGAAGGAATTTATCCCCTCATAGTCATCTCATTTCAGCTCTACCTATATTTCCATCCTGTACCATAGCCCCCTATACAATATGATCTAACTCTCAACAAATATAAACATGACACCCGTCATATACCTAATACTAAACCAATCGTCTCTCAAAAAACATTGCTTACGGATCATTATTACTAGATGGACGCATTCAAATTTATCAATAGTGTACGTACAGGGGTGTCAAACCAAATAAACCATGCTTAACTTTATATAGGCCGCAAAAAAATCAATGTTCATACAAACAACCATTCTTGTTTTGAACATTATAAAGTTAAATTATTGTTTAAGCCCTGATACTTGACGTCACGTCAATGCAGTATTATCTAAAATAGATTTGTTCTTTTTGTACGTTAGGAAGTCCGTAACATCTTCATTTTTCGTTTGATAGTTTACCTTTAAATTCTTTAATTATACTATTATTCGTAATGATCTGCTCCTTGCCTTGTAACAATAAATTTAAATCTGATAAGTGTTTGGTTATATCAACCATAAAAGATAAATCTTTCATTCATATTTGATCAAAGAATAAGCTTTGTTTTGTGTAAAACTTAGAGGTCGCTGGTTAAATGAATTTAGAAATAATAATGGGGAAAAATGCGATATTTTGACTGTAAATAAAAGTAGCGAAAATAGCAAATAATAAATTGTGAATAAATTACGAGAATTAACTAGCTTTAACTCATTACTGTTGACTGTATAAATAACATGGACTTACTTTTTGGTATATTCGTATATTTAATCGTAGCCAGTGGAGTAAATTGGTAGCATTGACTGTCGCGACGCCATCCGAGGCGCAAAAAGAAGGGACGTCCCGTGCTTACTGTACGCTGTCTCGGTAGTAAGTGTGTGCCTTAAGATGGTCAGAAATCCTCTGGCCACGCTTCGAGGTGGTCCGTAGGGCGAGGGTATACCAATAAATCACTATATTGTATTGCGATTTTGAATGGCGATAATTTAAGTTAATTGTCACGGTAATATGATACTTTACATCAGTTTCTGTGTTTGCGACACAAAAATAAAAAAAGACAAAGTTAATTTCTCTGAAAACTTTTTTTATAAATATGACAAAACATTCTACATTTTAATCACCTCCGTACATAGTACTTTTTGATGTATAATGCAATGGGTATGATGGATTGTTTAACCTTGTGATGTGGAATTTCACTAGATTGTTGTTGTATGCTCCTCATGGAAGGAGCACCGTCTATAGTTACACAATTTAATTTTCACAGATGTAGAATATATTTTTGCAAAAGTTCAAAATCACTATTAAATATATTATCATGTTCTGTCTTGGGGGTTAAGCGACATGTATTCTGATATTTTAAAATTCTCATGAACTAAAATATATCAAACTCCTGGTTAGATAATAATACTCGTTGAGGCAAGGAACACATGTGAAATAAGACTTAAATCAGTGCTGTTTGACCCTCTCGTAGAATACCATTATGTCCCTCTGATATAATTTGTTTTATGTATCAAATACAGAAATTCGTAAGTTAGAATATTGTGAATGTATGGTTTTATCTAATTGTTACTTAATTTTGTAGTATGTTCCTGATGAAGTTAAAAAATATCGTAAATATATATATCGTAAATAGTAAGCGAAATATCGAACTCCTGAGATAAATGTAGTTTAAATTTAAGCCACTGACCGCAGTCCCGACATTCAAGGATTTCGAATCCAATACAGTTGGATTAATACATATATATTATGGTTGGATTACATATATATTATATATATATATATATATATATATATATATATATATGTATAAATATATATATATATATATATATCTACGGCATAAAGTGGACTCCGCCCATGTTAAAATTCAGGTTCAAGTGAGCTCCGTGGTCAAGTCGACACCGATATACGGAGCTCACTTGACCATTCCATAATATTGGCTCTGTCGATTCGTCAACATGTATAGTTTCATAATTTTTAAAAATTTTGTGGAGCCCTTAAGTACCCCTGTATCATGAATGTATATTGCTTAGTTCACGTGTATATCTTATAGGGGTCGTTCAGATCTTTTTCATTGTATATTGGAACCATAGGTATATCGGTTTAAGTAAGCTCTGATAGTTTGGCAACTCTGCCATTAAGCTGTAAACTTCTCGCGTATAGTCTGAACGGTTTATATGGACTCCTTATTTTTGTTATCATTCAAACGCATTACATTGTGTAACAGATATGAATACTATTAACTACCTGTTTTTGGTAGGTACGTGCTTTTCTAAAAATAGCTTTATAGATACAAAAGGATTTTGTTACCAAATTGGATTTTTTTCACATGCGGAAATTTCCTAATGTATTTTGTTAACGTGAGTATGTCTTCATACGTTTTATTCGATAAGTATTCGATAGATAAGAACTTCTTTTAGTTTATCCATTGTTTTATGATATCTTTTATACAGATTTTTTATTATTTTATTGCTTGTTTTATCTGTGTACTACAGATAGTAGTGCACAAAAAAAGAAGAATGCTTAATTTATCTAACAACAATTATACCACTTCACCCATATTACATACTTACACCCATATTACATACTGAATGTTTTATCTCCTATTTAGGGGTAATATGTAGTCAATATAAGTGTAGTTAGTGTCAAATTTGCAATGATCAATATAAGTAATAGCTTACTGACTGTACTTTACATGTTTAGTTCAAATAAATAAACCTTGTCCCTTCAGAAAAGAGCGATTGGAATGGCAAAGTCAACTAAAAAAGTGTAATGAATCTTGTATCACCCCAGATTCACACAGGTTAACCGGTGTTTGAAGGCAAGAGTCCTCATTGCAGATTTAAGGAAGATAACTACCATAAGGAAGTTCCTTTCGAGAGTTCAGATGGCGAGAAGCAGCTTATTTTTTTTTTGTATGTCTTGCAGATGTGTTGGTCTAGCTAGTTATTCCTCGATTCTAGTCATAAAATGGGTTGTTATTCGTGGAGTGGATGTTACGAATCTAGACTTTGTTTCTTTTGTTCTCTAGCTACTTATCTTCGGATATTATGTGGATTGATAACTACGATATTGTAGAGCTTATGTATGGATGTGAGTCTTAATATCCGCTGAATTTGGCTGACTAATTTATAGCTAAATCTACGTGTTAAGTATGTATTGATATCACCCATACAAGCAAGGTATATTCGGCAGCAGAAGCATAGAGTTCAAGCGTCTACGTTTTAAGAGTGGAAGAATGTGCTTCCCATTTTTAGCTGACAAGTTCGCGAAGAATATTATTTTTCTGGTTCTAGTTTTCCATTTAGTTTTAAACAAAGTTCTGTGAATTACAAAGTGTGTTTAAGGATTTCATGACTCTATTGGTTCAGGTATATGTTCAAATTTGTGAAAGCGTCTCTGTTAGGGACATTGAAGGAGCCCGCCTGACTTTTTCCAGGGTTTGGCTTAAAATTAATTTATAATCTATTTTTATTGTGTTTAAGATATGATATTTAGATTTTTCTCCACTTCAGCAACAAAATTTTTTGGTTGTGCAACAATAGATGTATCGTCTACAAAATAAAAGTCCTAGTATTTGCTGGTATGGGTTGTGTAAATATTATACAGTGTAGGTACCATTACGGTACCCCAAAGGAGACCGTTCTACTACGTTCTCCATCTTCATCTTCTATTCTTATCATTGAGTGATACGGAAAATCTTCTGTTGTGTAGGCATACGCGGATAATACAAGTGAGTTTATTACCTAAGGGGATATCACATAGATTTTGGAGAAATGTGCTTTAATTTAAGGTGTCGTAAGCAGAATTTAGATTGACAAATACCACTCCTCATGTCTGATATTTTTCATATGCGTCTTTGCTGTGTTGGGCAAGATTTAGTATGTGTAACGAACATGATCTATCCTGTCATATATAACCACTTTTATCTTTAAATTGAAGTTTTTCTTCTAATATCGGTTTATATTAAGGATCATATGCAGAAGTATTTTGTATAGCTGAAAAAATAAATAGATATATTGGCCGATAGCTTTTGTGGTCGTTGGGGTTTTTGTCAGGTTTAAGCAAGGCCACAACTTTGTCTTTGCTTTGCTTGTCTACACACTTTGTATATTAGCCATTGTTGTATTTTTTTGTCCAAATTTTATAATTAGTTTTGTGCTTAGATCCTCAGTCAGGAGCCGTAATATTGTTCATAATATACGTGGATAGTGGATCCAAATTCAACATCGTTGAAAGGTTTCCTCAGCTGACTTGTTTGTCCTCTCTCATTTTATGTTTTTCTTTGCCGGCATTTATTATGTTTATTTCGTTATTTTCAGCGATCAGCTTAATACCAAATACCCTAGGTTTAGCCCTCTATTTGCTTCCTGCAGTAGAAATACGTCACATTTGTGTTAAGCACATAATATGTCTCATAAGCTTAAGTAAAGTAGAGTGTCTTTATCTGTAGATATGTCCTTAATATTTATAGATATAATTAGAATAGTTGGTCCTAAAAAGGACCGAATTAATAAAAATCATATTGAACGGGTGATTGAAGAATTAACCGATTTAACAATTATTCATTACCCAGAGTACGCCCGATTGCGGTGGTCTTATTGTTACTTCAAATTTCGTGAAGGCTTCCACGATGAACTTCATAAAATGACTAATCTTTTACTTTTCAATAAAAATTTAAATTTTACATACTGTTACTTTTAGACGATATTTCGAGTCAGATTTGTTTAGTAATAACTGTACTTAATATATAGTCTCTTTGTGAAATGAGCTTGTAATATCGGTTTACAACTCATATATGGATAATAAGAAAATAAACAGGTTAAAATGTGACAACAAACTGCTATATAACAGTACGAGACAATATTCATAAGCTATCAGCTGTAAAAGTCATTGCCTTTTTTCCTGTCGTATCATATTTTAGCATATCATATTTTGAGTGAAATTGATCCTAAATTCGTCTAATAATATTAAGTTTTTAAAACAGCTGTGTTTTTATGCTCATTCATTCACCTTTTGTAAAGCAGTCTGTGTAAATATAAGGGATTTATATAATCTTTTCATTTCGTACTCTTTTCGTTTCATAATTATAGTTTTCTTGCTTTTATTTTCTATGGTAATACATATACATACCCAATTCAAAAGGGTGAAAATCAGCGAGTTCTAAATTGAACATAAACATTATTCTCTCTTTCTCCCTATACCTTATATAAAGATCATCGTCATCGTATAGTCCGAACGCAACAAGATTCTATTGCCTTTTCTTGTTTTTTTTTCTCCTCATTCCTATTGAAAATAAAGCCACGTAAATTCCGTGTTTATAAAAGTTATGTCAATATTTCTGAAGTGCCTTTCCTAGGATAATTATTTAAGCCTAGTTCGTTTGATTACATGTAATTGATTTAATAGTCCACAACAGATAAGTATTGATTGTAGGTAGGATAGCAGGTGTTGATAAATATGATGGGTCGATAGATAGTCCCGTTTTTCCTAAATCTGACCGTATGTTACCTCCCCCTTCATTTGTGGAAGTCCTAAGGGCATTTTTTCTCTTGGGGCATCCTCCCAATTTAACTTGGCAATGCAGTTATTATAGAGTCTTTGGATAAAGCCAGCGCAACTTTAGCATTGAGATTTAGTTTCTTGTACGACGTTGCTAGCTTTATATATGTGTTTGACCTTGTAAGTCGGAAAATACCTCTGCTGGCTTTTCCAGCAATCCTGGTCTAATTAATACGTTCTCGTCACGTATCCACACATTAGCACTGGTTTGATCACTATTTTATATAAAATATCCTGATTTTAGAGATTCGAATTACACTTCTGGATTTAAATTGCCAAACTTAAATGGAGCTTCGCGGGGTCAGACTGCTAGACAAAAAGACCAACGTTGGAATACTACAATACAACATTGGAGACCTTACGAAAGTAAACGACCAAGAGGAAGACCACAGATGAGATGGGTTGATGATATTAAAAGAATAGCTGGAACAAATTGGAAATATGTTGCTCAGGATAGAGACCGATGGAAGGAGTTGGGAGAGGCCTATGTCCAAACGTGAACAACACAAGGCTAAGAAGAAGAAGAAGATGCTTTTTAGCAAGTTGGTACTTGCTCTTACTTCTAAATTGACAGATCAGCTGTTTAACTGCCTGTACTGAACTTTCTTCTTTATTTTGCAAATATATATATGAAAACTAATAAAACTCTGGCATGCCGTTGATTAAAATATTGGATACCCTATACTATTGAATCAACGGAAATACTAAGATCACACTGGGAGAATATTATGGGTTATTTCTGGTTTCGTCATAATTTACACTGAAATTACTAACAAGAGAGTGCTCTCACTTCCACATGTCCAAATTGATATATAGTACCAACAGATGCTAGTTATATACCATCAGTACCGATAAAATGGAAACTATCAAATTAATGTCAATTTCTTTGAATAATCAAAACAATCGAAAATATATACCAAAACAACACAATAAAAGTAAAAGTAGAAGAAGAACTAACCGACCCTATTAAAGCTGGCAATATTTAGCTTCAACTAGCAATTTAAATTAAAGGACCAATTTGACAAAAATCATATTAAAGGGGTGACTGAAGAATTAGCCGATTAATTAATTAATCATTACCCTGGATATGCCCGATTGTGGTGGTCTTCTTAGTACTTAAATTTTCGTAAAGGCTCGTTCTTTCAACCCCATAAGTAATGCCTAATGTTTTACTTTTTATTCAAAATTTAAATTTTACATGCTGTGTATTACTTTTTGACGATATTTCGAATTAGATTTGTATAGTAATAATTTAAGGTATTAAAGAGCCTCTTTGTGGAAAATAAATAAGTTTGTGATATGGTTCGCAACTCATAGGTATATAGATAATAAAAAAATAAACAGTTAAAATAAGTGTAAAAAATTTCAACTCTATACATCGGCGCCATTGTTCAGGTGATGGGTTTATCACAGATATCAAAGGTTACATTTTAATTCAAGGTTCTATTTGCGTATTTTCAATATTAAAAGAGTAGGAAAAGACATGTTTATGCTTTTATTATTTTTTTAAATCTATTCTATTTCCTTTCTAGAGTTCCGTCTTTTTTGAACGACCTGTGTTCTTTTTTCAATTGGGCACTTGTCCAAGGCTATGACAAATACTCTCCCCTCTGCTATTCTACATTAATATGACTGATTCATTATTTTCTCTAAACACTCTGTCCTCTGCTATTCTACAATAATATGACTGATTCATTTTCTCTTTCTTGCAGCTATTTTAATGTTTATCCTGTGTATCTTTTTCTTCTTCTTCTTCTTTTTATATAGACATGACTCTGTGTGTTTTTCAATGTCCCTCCAGTAAGTTGCCGTTCCATGGTTTTCGTGGTCTTCCTACTGATCGTCTTCCTATTGGGTAACCTTCTCTTGCCGTCTCTAATACTCTATTTGTTGTCATTCGACTTATATGATCGTTTCATTCTACTCTTCTATTTCTTAACCAGTTCTTGATGTTCTCCACCTTGCATCTACGTCGTATATCTGTACTTCTAGCTCTGTCCCATGGTGTCTTACCATCAATTTTTCTAAGTGTTTTATCTCTGCTGCTTCTATGTGTTCTATGACCTGTGTCAGGTCTTGTTTCTGCTGCGTATGTCATTATTGGTCTGATAACTGTTTTGTAAATTCTGCCTTTGGTTTCTTTCCCGATATTTTTATTTCTTCATATTTTTCATTTAGGCAGCCCGCGTCTCTGTTTGCTCTATTCAGTGGATCTTCCACATCAGTTTCGAGCTTTCCGTAGCTAGATAATGTGATACCTAGATATTTAAACTCCATCACTTGTTCTATTAGCTGACCTTCCAGCTCCAATTAAGATCTTAGTAAACTTGCTGTTATAACCATGCATGTTGTCTCTTTTGGAGAAATTAACATATTAAATTTTTATGGCGGTTATATGAAATTGGTGTAGCATACGTTGTAAATCATCTTCACTTTGAAAGAATAGTATTGCGTCGTCTGCATAGCAGATTATTTTAATTTGTTTTTCTCCCATTTGGTATCCTCTTTTATTTCTTACTTTTTTATTATTTCATCCATAATTTGGTTGAACAATAGCGGACTCAGGGAATCTCCCTGTCTTATCTCATTGCCAGCTTCAATAGGGTCGGTTAGTTCTTCTTCTTCTTTTACTTTTATTGTGTTGTTTTGGTATATATTTTCGATTGTTTTGATTATTCAATAAAATTGACATTAATTTGATAGTTTCCATTTTATTAGTACTGATGGTATATAACTAGCATATGTTGGTACTATATATCAATTTGAACATGTGGAAGTGAGAGCACTCTCTTGTTAGTAATTTCAGTGTAAATTATTACGAAACCAGAAATAGCCCATAATATTCTCCCCGTGTGATCTTAGTATTTCCGTTGATTCAATAGTAGAGGGTATCCAATATTTTAATCAACGGTAAGCCAGAGTTTTATTAGTTTTCATATATATATTTGTAAAATGAAGAAGAAAGTTCAGTACAGGCAGTTAAACAGCTGCTCTGCCAATTTAGAAGTAAGAGCAAGTACCAACTTCCTGAAAAGCATCTTCTTCTTCTTAGCCTTGTGTCGTCCACGTTTGGACATAGGCCTCTCCCAACTCCTTCCATCGGTCTCTATCCTGAGCAACATATTTCCAATTTGTTCCGGCTATTCTTTTAATATCATCAACCCATCTCATCTGTGGTCTTCCTCTTGGTCGTTTACTTTCGTAAGGTCTCCAATGCTGTATTGTAGTATTCCAACGTTGTTCTTTTTGTCTAGCAGTCTGGCCCGCGAAGCTCCATTTAAGTTTGGCAATTTTTGTTGCTATGTTCTCGACTTTTGTTTTTGATCTTACCCAGTCGCTCCTCTTTTTATCTGACAGTCGTATACCTAACATTGCTCTTTCCATTGTTCTTTCTGTTGTGGCTAGTTTATTCATGTTTGCCTTGGTTAGGGTCTAGGTTTGCATTCCATATGTCATGATAGGAAGGATGTATTGGTTGAGCACTTTGCTCCTCAAGTATTGGGGTATTTTGCTGTTCTTAAGCATCCAACTAAGTTTTCCAAATCCTGCCCATGCTAGTCTTGCTCTTCTAGTAATTTCCGCATTTTGGTTCTCTTTGTCAAGTCTCAGGATTTGGCCTAGGTAGATTTACCTTTTGGCCTGAAAAGCATACCAAACACAAAAGGGATAATAAAATGTACTGCACAAACTATTGCGATATAAGATATATATATAAGCTATATATCTGTTAATTATTAGGATATACAGTATTTTTTCTAATACACCTGGAACGATTGAGTGAATAGGTGAACTATCAAATAGGAGGCTATTAGTGTAGAATTAGAAAAACTAATACATCGTTGATCAATTATTTACTATTAGGCAGTTAATGAGAATTGTTGGGAATACAAAAAAAAACATTAAACTAGTTATTTATAGATTTTAAACAAACACATGATATAATCATAAGAATAAAACTATGAAATACCATTGCAGAACTAGGCTTACCTAAGAAACTAATTAATTTAACAAGGAGTAATCTCCAAGTAAAGACTTCAAGGAAAACTGTCGACTTATTTTCAAATGTACTGCAAAGTGCTTTAAAAAATTTAAACGAATTAGCGTAACATCTGTTTTGAAAACTAAATATTATAAGACGAATTGGGGATATTATATTACACAAACTAAACCGCTTGCCTACGAAAAATATCAGGAAAATATGATACGGCGAAAACGACTAATGACTTTACAGCTAATTGCCACATAAGTATCAATCTAACTATAGCTCACAAAATGGGTTCAATTACATTGCAATTTTTAAATTTTTCGTGATAAAATGAAGTGATTGATTGTTGTTTTGAAAAGGTAAGTTGTTTTTTATTTTTGTATTCCTATCATCTGATATTGTAATATCAACAACATTTTTCATAATATATTCTGAAATGCGCTTTCTATTACTGATAACGAACAAAAGTTTTTTTAACTTCTCGTTAATATAATTATGTAGGAATTTAGATTTTTATCTTGTTCTTACTATAGTGCTAAAGCACAAATGAATTTATAGTCTACCGTATTTTTTCCTAGTGGTCATAGTTTTTAATTGTAGTATAGCTTATGTGTTTATAATAACTAGCACATAGAAAATAATAAAATTTTGTAGCCTGTGCTTTATGTTTATTATCCTTTATTGTATTGGAACATCTAGAAGTATAGTAATACATTTTAATTGTTGAACAAAAGAGAAAATAACAACACTTTTTGTGGTGTGCCACTTAACCATACACAAAATCGTACACAAATAGTCAAATGGTAGTAAAAGTTTCCGATATAGGCCGCCAGACGGCAAAGGCATCGCCGCGCTCGATGTCTATACTATGAAATGTTTTTCATATAGTCTTCGGATCAGATTTTTTCAAAACATTAAATTACATCTTTTTGTCTTTCTTTATTTAGGCTAACCGCTACTGTTTTTTTCTTCAGCGTTTCTTCTTAATCTACATTAATGTTATATTTACAATTCTTTCTGGAACGAGCTATAATTTTTCTCAAATAACCATTTTGTGTGGTTTAGTCGCCTTACGGTTTAGCGTGCTTTGGCTCTTTAAAGTCCCTTTTAATATTAATATCGTTTGAGAAATTTTTCCCAGATGACTAAATAAATTTCTTTAACATACAAGAGAGAGGACGTAGAGTAGTGCATAACGTAACTTAGATGTTGAATGAAAACTGCAAATTGCTGCTTAGATTGACAAATACCACTCCTCATACCTAATATCTTTTGTACCCATCTTTGCTGTGTTGGGCAAGATTTAATATTGGTGACGTACATGATCTTTCCTGTCTATAGCAACTTTTGTCTTTTAATTTGAGATTTTCTTCTGTTTTACCTCTTGAGCAGTATTTTGTAAAGCTGACAAAATAAATATATTGACCGATAGCTTTTGTGGTCGTTGGAGTTTTTGCCAGGTTTAAGCAAGGCAACAACTTTGTCTTTGCTTTGTTTGTCTGAAGACTTTGGATATCAGTAACTGTTGTATTTTTGGTCCAAATTTTATAATAAGCTTTGTGCTCAGATCTTCAGTCAGTGCCGTACTATTCTTCATTATATACGTAGATAGTGGATCCAAGCTCAACATCGTTAAAAGGTTCCTTCAGCTGACTGGTTTTGTCCTCTCTCATTTTAAGTTTTTCTTTGCTTCTTTGCCGGCAGAGATAGCACTTTTACATTTATTATGTGATTTTCAGCGATCAGCTTAATACCAAATACACTATTTTTTGCCCTCTATGTATTTTCTGCACTAGAAATACGTCACATTTGTGCTAAGCGCATATGTCTGATAAGGTTAAGTAAAGTAAAGTGTCTTTATCTCTAGATATGCCCTTAATATTTATAGACATTATTAGAATAATTGATCCTAAAAAGGACCGCTTTGACAAAAATCATATTGACCGGGTGATTCTGATTAGCCGATTAATTAATTATTCATTACCCAGGGTACAACTGATTACGGTGGTCTTATTTGTACTCAAATTTTCGTAAAGGCTTTTCTTTTGAACCCCATAAGAAATGGCTAATTAACTTTTCATTAAAAATAATTTTACACACTGTTACTTTTCGACGATATTTCGAATCAGATTTGTATAGTAATAAGTATAGTTAATATGGAGTCTCTTTGTGAAAAGTAAATGAGTTTGTAATGTCGGTCACAACTCATATATAAATGATAAGGACATAAACTGTTAAAATAAGTGCACAGAATTTTAACTAAATATATCGGCGCCATTGTTTAGGAGATGGATTTATCCCAGAGATTAAAGGTTAAATGTATATTCCAGGTTCTATCTACGTATTTTCATTAGTAAAAAAGTATATTTAAAATAAAGGCCTTAAGATATATTTAGATTCTATGGAAATTAGAATCTATGGAAATTGGCAAATTAAAAAATACAGACATAATTATTCTGAATGACAAAATTGAGACAAACAGTTGCCCCAAGTATTGTTTATATTGTAAAGGTTATCGTCATAGTATAGTCAGAACGCAACAAGGTTCTATTGGATTTTCTGCTTTTTGTCTCCTCATTCCTATTGAAAACTTAGCCACGTAAATAACGTTTTAAAAATATATATCAATATTTCTGTAGTGCCTTTCCTAAGATAACTTTTTTAAGCCTACTTCGTTTGACTACATGTAATGGATTTGATAGTTCCCAACAGATAAGTATTGATTGTAGGTTGGATAGCAGTTGGTTGTACAGGCATGTGTTGATAAATATGATGGGGCGGTAGG